>NW_026596460.1:2031802-2195020 GCF_907164565.1 Psammomys obesus
TGTGTGTGTGTGTGTGTGTGTGTGTGTGTGTGTGTGTGTGTGTGTGTTATTATCTCCACAGTCAGAACAGAAAGGACAATCAGAGATGAACTCTGGACTTCAGCCAAAGGACCTTAACAGCTGAAACATGCAGAACAGAGCAGAATGATTGAAGGTTGTTTGGCTGTTTAACAGGGTTGTGATTTTATTCAGTGATTTGTCTTTAGAGCAGGACACTAAATTGCAAATTTCTAACTCTGCCTGTTTGCCATCTGTTTTTGAGAAATTATGTCTGATAATAGACCATACAGAAGCCTGACCTTGCTAAGCTTCAGTGGACACCACCCAAACAAAACCTATCACAATTTCCTCCTTATTTAGAGCGATCCTGAAAAAAGACAGGAGAGAAACATTACAATGAAAACATCTTCACATTCAAGTCGATTGTATTTAATTAAGTAAACCACAGACTGTTGCTCTTATGAGGACTGTACTTTATAATTAGCTACAATTTCCTGAAGTAATATATATATATATATATATATATATATATATATATCTTTAAAAAGATTTAATACGTAAAAGAAAATCGAGTAGTAGTAGATTTTCCCATACATGCTGGTCAGATGTACCTACTGCGTTACTGGCATCGTTTGTGTGTGCATTATTTTAAGGATATAATGTACAGAATGATAAACCATGGCTAATGTTCACAGTTACGGATTGCCATTGCCATTTCTATTTCCAGACATCAAGCAGAAGTTAAAATGGATTGACTTCTTTTATGTATGTCAGTGTAGTGTGTGTTGGATGAGTATGTAATTTGTATGAGCAGATGCACATATGGTGTTCATATACATGTGTGCACATGTGTGTGGGGACTTGTGGGTGACATTGCTGTCTTCAATTGATCTCTTGGAGTCTTTGGTTTGGACCAAGAGCTTGAGATTCACATAGTCTACCAACTAACGTTTCTTTTGTCTTGTCTCTGGCTCCTGGGCCTCGGGAGTACAGTCAGGCTTTCATATTCATCAGGCCATTGCCTGGGTGCTGGGGATTTGAAATCTGGTCATCACACTTGAACAATAACCAGTTTTATCTGTTGAGCTATCTCTCAGTCTTTGGAATTTGTTTCTATTAGGAATGCTTTCAAGAGTTCTTCTGTCTACTATAAAATATAGTATTTCAGGGCTGGAAAGACAGCTCAGAGGTTAAGAGCACTTGCTGAATCTTAAAGGACCAGATACTCTGTTCCTAGAGCCCAGATCAAAAGGCATTTCACAACCTGTTCCAGGGAATCAGGCCTTATCCGGTATTCACATGAATATAAGCTCATATGAACATAACTTTCTCTCTCACACACACACACAATTTTAAAAGTAGCAGTGACAATGATGACCCAAATACACTTGGGTTTTCATCTAGGTCTAAGCAGTCATATAATGCTATGGCAAATATCTTTAGGACTCAAACTGCTCTAGCACTTGGGGGACAGAGGCAGGTAGGTAGATTTCTCTGAATTTACAGCAGCCTCATCTCTGGTCTACATAGCAAATTTCTGGCCAGCTTGGGCTACAGAGAGAGAACCTGCCTTAAAAAAAAAATTAAAGTTTGCTTGTAATAGAAACACAAACTGTACAAAATGCCCTAAATCTTTTTCTATTATAAATAAAAGTCATTACACACGACAATAATTTCATTCAAGAAAATTATCCATTAAAAATGAACAACATACATCTTAAGTTATGTAACCAAGTCTATGTATGAGATTCCATTGAGAATTGGTTTCAAAGACAAGTTTTCAAAACCCATTTTCCCCAATTCCATGTATGTATACTACATACATGACAATGTATTCTATTCTCAATACTTAGTATCTATGTCACCTCATCAAGCAGCAAATCACTTTCATGTATAGCATATCATTTATTTCTGGAAAGCCACGGTATTAGCCCACTTGTCTCTCTGTACAAGGATATATCCAACAGTGACTTACAAGTGCTACAAAATCCACACAACTCACTGTAATGATGAGGACCAGGGAAGGTACACACATTCATCAGAATAAACACAGGTGACCCTTGCATGCCAGGCCATCTATCTGCTTCTAGCTGCCATCCTGCTGAGCCTGGCCCAGCTCCCTGACAGTAAATCTTTACACCATTATTTTGTCCCCTGCACTGACAAGACATCTCATGCTGCGAGGAGCCAAATGTTTATGTGCAAGGACATCACGTCCATTATTGTCATTAGAGTTCTGTCTCCACGCATGAGCAAGGAACATTAAAGGCCACATAGGTGAGAAGAAGGGTTCCCCTGGGCCTCGGCTTTACTAACAGAGCCTGGTTTCTGTCAAACATGGAGAAGGATTTATCTCTTTAAAATATACAAAGAGCTGTTCTCAGACTCTAATTCATAACATCAGTCAGTGGGAACAAGCAGCTCAGGCAAGCGCAGTAACGAAGAGAGGAAGAGAGTGCTGGGCAGAGGCAGGAGAGGTGATCTCGGCCTCTATCACTCACAGGTCACAGGACCCTAGCCAATCTTCACTGTGGTTCTTTCCCTCCTACGGTTTCTCTTTCATGGGAGCCAGTAATGCATTATACATAAGGCCTAAATGATTAGATGCTCGCTGGCCCTCTCCCTCCTTACAGACTTTAACTATGATGAACTACAGGTACTAAAGTGAACTGGAGATCTCTGTTACAAAGAGCACTCAGGAAAACTCACTTTAAAGTTATTTATTTATTTTATGTGTCTGAGTGTTTTGTCTGCGTAAATGTGTGTGTAACCGTTCTGTGTCTATTGCTGACAGAGGCCAGAAGAAGACGTCAGGTCTCCAGCAACTGGAGTTATGGTTCAGTGGTTGTGAGCTACCACATCGGTGTTGGGAATCAAAGAACAGTAAGTTCTCTTGATTGCTGAGTCGTCTCTTAGGCTCATAGCCAAGTGTCATCAGTAAATTTTCTAGTCATTTATCATTGTATTAGCAATCAGCTATCTATTAATCCAGTCTCTTATTAAAATGTTTAACTTTCTTCTTCTAGGAAACAGCTTGAAATTCAGTACAATTTTCAAATTGTATTAATAAAAATGTGTTATTTCTAATGTGTAAAGACAACCTCCCCTTTTCAGTAGACTAAGGGAAAGGGATAGGGGAAAGAGGGAGGGAGGGTGGGACTGGGGGAAAAGAGGGAGGGGGCTTCAATCAAGATATATAATGAATAAATTGTGAAGAAAAATTAAAATTAAACTTAATAAAAAGACATACCCCATGTATTTAAATTCACACAAAAATCATATCGTCCTCTTTAATATAATATTTTTAGGTAAAATGTCTGATAAAATCCAGGGTCCTATAAATATTGAGAATAGGTAGCAAAGTTAAATTGCCATAGTTAAAGGAAAAGAAATGTAGTGAAAGACACAGAGACAGCTGTGTAGCTCTGACCTAACAAGAACTCAGTGTCTGGCTCTTTTATCGCCTCTGCCTGAGGGGTTGCAGCCTTGCCAGGCCATAGAGGAAGATAATGCAGCCAGTCCTCATGAGACCTGATAGGCTAGGGTCAGAGGGAAGGGGAGGAGGACCTACCCTATCAGTGGACTAGGGGAGGAACATGGGAGGAGATGAGGTAGAGAGAGAGTGGGATTGGGAAGGAATGAGGAAGGGGGCCACAGCTGGGATACAAAGTGAATAAACTGTAATTAATATTAATCAAAAATATTTTAGAACATCAAAGCCTGAAAAAAAGTTGTGGGTGAGGGCTTCAAAACAAGAACAAGCTCCTCGGTTAAATGGAGAGCTGCCAGTTTAACATGGACACAAATGGGTGGCAAGCTGCTTAGTAGGGGAGGCAAGTTCCAGGCTTGTAATGTTGTCCTGCTGCCCTGGATTAGCATTCCTGTCACTTAAAATCATTCCTTGACGTGTTCAGATTTACTAGATTTCTAGTGCCTACCGAGTTCACACTATCATCTGGGGTCTGCTCCCAGAAATGAAGATTTACTTTGAAAATCAGGATGGCCAAATAGCAAGAAGAGTTCATCTTTCTTCACCTGAGCTTCTCTTTGATACTATCGATCCATGTATCTATCACCCATCTACTCTCTCCATATAGACATAAGAGTATATTATGTGTGTATAGTATTATATGTATTTATTGTATTAGAATATTGTATCATATTGCATCTGTCTCACACTATATAACATATTATATATGTGTGTATATGTATATATAGAGCATCCTGCATATACATATATATATATATATATATATATATATATATATATATATATATATATATATATTTAATTTTCCTAGTGTCCATCATATTATAGTGTTCAAGTGAAGTAGCTGAAACAATGTGTTTCCCTTTCCCCCTTGTAATTCTACAATTTTAAAATCATCTGTTTGGTCTGAAACGGTTCATATTTTCAAATATGCAATTTTACAACTACTTTAAGTAAAAAAAAAATTAATGAATAAAACTTTATAATAAATATTTATATATTTTTCTAATCTCTTTCTTAGAAGTAAATCAGCCACTATCAATATCCAAACTAGTCATATATCTCCAGAAGTAAATAGATTTTTTTTAATTTTATTTTTTTCTTATCAGTTACATTTTATTAACTCTGTATCCCAGCCATGTCCTGATCCCTCATTCCCTCCCAGTCCCTCCCTCCCTCATCTCCACCTTGCCTCTTGCCAAGTCCACTGATAGGGGGAACCTCCTCCCCATTCATCAGATCCTGTTTTATCAGGTATCTTTAGGACTGGCTGCAAAGCTCTCCTCTGTGGCCTAACAGGACTGCTCCTCCCTTGGGGGGTGGGGAGGCCAAAGAGCCAGTCATTGAGTTCCTGTTAGAAATAGTCCTTGTTCCCCTCACTATGGGAAACCAATTGGTTACTGAGTTACCACAGGCTACATCTGAGCAGAGGTTCTAAGTTACATTCATACATGGTCCTTGGTTGCATGTCAGTCTCAGAAAAGACCCTGTGCCCAGATATGTTTGGTCCTTTAAAGAGGTCATAAGACCAAATTGTTTCAATGGAGCCAAAAGTTTTTTTTTTAATTCTTTTTTTTTAATTTAATTTAATTTTTTCTTATCAGTTACATTTTATTAACTCTGTATCCCAGCCGTGTCCTGCTCTCTCATTCCCTCCCAATCCCACCCTCCCTCCCTCATCTCCACCGTGCCCCTTTCCTAGTCCACTGATGGAGGGACCTCCTCCTCATTCATCCGATCCTGTTTTATCAGGTATCTTCAGGACTGAGCCAAAAGTTTTTAAAGTCCACTTCCTAATAGTACTTATCTGAAACCTTTCCAAGATCTCACAACTATCACTTGATAAAGAATTTTGACAGCAGTTTGGTAATTTCTACCTAACAAATAACGAGTGGGAAAGGAAATAGCATACCATGAGATGCTTTATTTTCATTGGGTTATGTATCTTTGTATGTGCTTGTCTGTGCGAGATAGACAATGTGTATCAGGTCCCGGGGACCAGAAAGACTTACTGGGTCCCCTGGAGTTAACTTTGTGAGCTGCTCAATGTTCTGGAACACAAACTTGAGGAACCTCTCTAAGAGCTGTGCACATTGCTGGTGATTACCCTGTTTCTCCAGGCCATATTTTTTTCATTTTCAAATACTCCCCTCTAAATAGCTTTCTCTTGAAGAGCTTGATAATTATTTTTCTACTCAGCAGGTACCAGAACCATCAGAATATGGAGGCAGAAGAACTTTTTCTTGCTCATTTCCAGTAAGTTCAGTTATGAATCATCCAAACAGCATCAACAACTGTTTCTAGAACGTCTAGTTCAGGTCTAACATGAGGCTTTCAGAGAAGTGAGTGAGTTACCCTCCAAAAAGCAGGGCCATACAGTGTTCCTTGTCACTAAGTTGTTTTTGATTTTTGTTTTTTTATCTGATCCAAATGCATTCCTTACCATGAGCTCTTGAGTTCATGTTGTTGAGTGTGCAGTAATCAGATTCTGCATATTTTCTCTAAGACATTCGAGAACAAACAAGATACTGAATGAGAAATAGCATTTCAGAATGCTACTATAATAGTCTAAAAGAAAGACTATGGAATTTTAGATTAAAGTAACATCATTACCCAAGGTAAGAAATTAGCAGAATTAAGTAGAGGGATATAATGTGAATTATTTTAAGTCTACTTCTTAAGAATACTTTCTGGAACTAAAAATATCTAGTATTAACATTCATTCCTACTTTCTTCTGCTTAGTTTGACTTTGCCTTTTACTTTCTCTTTCTTTCTTTCTTTGTTTTTTGAGACAGGGTTTGTCTGTGTAGCCTTGGCTGTTTGGCTGTCCTGGAGCTCATCCTGTAGACCAGAATGGCCTGGAATTCAAAGAGATGTGCCTGCCTCTGCCTCTCCAAGTACTAGGATTACAGGCATGCACCACCATGCCTGTCTTGACTTTGCTATTTAAAACTTGCATTTTATGTGTACATACATGTTCATATACATGTCTGTATACATTCATATTACAGCATCAATGAAAAAAGAGGCTACAGATTTTAAATAGAACAAGGTGGGATATATGGGAGACTATGAACTGAAGGGAGGAAAGGAAAAGAACTAGAAGGGAAAAACAACATAACCATACTATAATCTCAAAAATAAAATAAGTTATTTTAAATGTTTAGAAATTATAATTATGCCTTTCCTTCCCCTAATCCGTCCGAAACACTCTTTGTTTGCTATCTTTCAAATTCATGGTCTTTTTTTTTAACTGCTACAAATCTTTGTTTTTATTTTTCAATGAACTTTAAATAATAGAAATATGTTATGTGAAATGAACCCTCCAACATAGAGCCTGCGTGTAGTTAGACACACCTAATATTTGATGACCTCACATATTTACCACTCTAAAGAATAAGTATGGGGATTGTTTATAACCATTTTAACAAAGACTATCACTGATGGACAAGGTGGGTTTTGCCTCCGCTTCAGCTAATCTTTCTCATGGAAATAGTAGCTAACCAATCTGCATATTGGCTTAACTGTAGACATTGCAAGGCAGAATCATAGAACATTCACTGAACAGAATAGATCTTTAGTTGTCAACTTGGTAAAATATGGAATTAACTAAAACCCGAATGATTGGTTATATCTATGAAGAACTTTTTTCCTTAATCAAATCTTTTTAAAATATATTTACTTTTTATTATTTAGAGTTTATTCACTTTGTATCCCAGCTGTAGTTTCCTCCTTTGTCACCTCTCAGTCACTCCCTCCCTCTTCTCCCATGCCCCTCACCAACTCCACTGATAAGGGCGGTCTTCCTCCCCTTCCATCTGACCTTAGCTAATCAGGTCTTATCAGGACTGGCTGCATAGTCTTCCTCTGGACCTAGTAAGGCTGTTCCCCACCCCCCCTCAGGGGGAGGTGATCAAAGCATCAGCTCCTAAGTTCATGTCAGAGACAGACCCTGTTCCCATTACTAGGGAAACCACTTGGACACTAGCTGCCCTGGGCTACAACTGTGCAGGGGTTCTAGGTTATCTCCATGAATGGTCCTTGGTTGGAGTTATCAGTCTCAGAAAAGACCCTTGTGCCCAGATTTTTTGGTTCTGTTGCTCTCCTGTGGAGGTCCTGTCTCCTCCAGGACTTTCCATCTCCCCATTTTTTTCATAAGCTTCCCTGCACTGTTTTGGAGTGGAAAGACACACTTCTATTATATATCTTTAAGGTGGCAAAGAAGATATACCTGGAATCTGGAACGCACCTTCCTCTGGTTTCCCATATAAAGGATGTAAAAGAAAGATGTTTGCTGTCTTTGCCTGCATGCTTTCACACTTGCTAGCAAGACCATTTGTTCATTGGCATTAGAGCCTATTTCTTCATAAATCCCATGTATACTGAAGACCAGTGAGACATTTAGCCTCACAACTTGAACAACTACTGAATTCTTGAAACTTCCATTTATAGGCATTAGGCATTAGTTTGTAAGCCATCCTAACTAATCCCTTTTCTATATAGAAAAATTTGTTCCATAAATTCATTTTTTTTTCTTTAGAAAATCCAGACTAATATATAGGGAGTTTCTAACTTATCTGTTTTGATGTTCAAAATCAATTTATTCTTTAATTTATGCTTTAATTGTTTTTTACTCTTTTTAGCTTTCCCCTCTCTGTAATAAAGCAAAGGCAACATTTCCTTTCATCTCTCTGCAAATAATAGGTTTAATTTGATTAAATTGGGAATTATCTTGTGAAAGACAGTCAGCAGCCACTCTTCCCTCTCTGTTGATTTGATTCCTTCTTTTTCTATTTCTATTTTAATAATTATTTTATCATTTCACATTAATATGCCTCTTATAAATTAAATTAAATGCATCAAAGAGCTTGAAGGCAAATTAGCTTTTGCTATGTCATGTATTCAAGATCCAAAATAAGTTGTTTTTCTTTTCTAGGTTATAAATATGTATTACACATTGAAGAAAACAGCTGTAAATTAATTTTCCATTGTTTCCAGAGTATCCCCATGTTCCTCCTATATTAAACAATTTCATCTCAAGTATATACTATGTAAGTTTTAAAACTTCTTATTCTTTTTATACAGTAATATGTAATTTAAAAGAATTTTGACTGATAAACTATCACTCAGATGAAAGATAGTTACTTTTTTTCTGACTTTAAACATTTCCTAATTTAAAACTCTCTTCGAGTGATGGTTTTTAGTGGATTTTAATGACTGTAGTTATAAAGAGAAGAGTTACTCCTTTACAAAGTTATAAACAATCATTTTCTCCCAATGGAATTCTTTGTGTCTCTCCATCCTTGTATAGTGTGAATCTAAGGTACAAAGGATTACTTGGCAGTCATTTACTTGGCACCGGAAAAATCTCCTTTTTTTTTTAACCGGCAGGTGGTGGCACCTTTATTCCCAGCGCTTGGGGACAGGGTCAGGCAGATCTCTGTGAGGGAGTTCAGCCTGCTCTACAAAGCGAGTTTCAGGAACACTTATCTCAAAAAACCTAACCAAATAAATATGTAGAGCACTATATACAAATCCCCTCAGTGTTGTTGAAGTGGAAATTAGGTAACTGTTTACCCACCCTGTGAGATCAGGGTCTGGCTTCGGTGAGCAGCGTGGGAAACTGCCCTTCCGGGTCACGTGTGCACGTTTTGGCTGAGTTCCAGGTGCTGCAGGTGCGAGGATGTTCGTGTGGTGAGTTGCGTGCAGGAAGCATGAGCACAGTCAGGTGTTCTTCATTGCTTGCTGGGTACCTTGGAAAGCTTATGTCCTCTCTCCTTAACCATGTCAACTTCTGCTCTGTACATGAGAACCACGCTCAGAATGTGTGTGCTTAGTGAAGGAAAACGAGAAGGAAATACTCTAATAAAACGAACAGATAGAGGAAAATGCGTACTTTACAGGAGAAAACAATTGCATTTAACAGTTCAGATAAAGAAGAACCAATCAGAACTCACACCCTGAGCTTCTTCTTTGGTCAGTCTTACGCTCTTTCCTTCTTCACCAAGGTCCATCCCTCTCCCAGTACTTGCCTCAACCATTTTCATTCTTTTATCATTGATGATGATATGTGGTAGAAACATGCATATTTTTGCCTATATTTATTTCAATATTAAGCAGTTGATGATGATGTTAACTATATATAACAAATAAGAGAGACAGACAAATAGGAAACAATGTTACTATGCTTTTATTTTTTTTCACACTAAAAATATCTAATCCCGTGAAGTAAAGAGCACTGTTTTCCATCCTTTTCCCTCCTCCATTCAGAAGTGTGTCTCACTTATTATTTTTGGATCTACTTCAGCAGCAACCAGGCTAAAGAATGGATCACAAGATGACATTTTAAACATAGCCCTTTAAGAGCTGCTCACATAGGCAGGGGACTAATTTTGGCCTGGGGAAGCTGCAGCCACACAGGCTTCCCCACTCGCTGTCAGCACAAGCTGCCAAGATGTGGCTCCACTTGTTATCCATTCACTTATTGACCTGCAGACTCTGCCCTCAGCCAGGCCTCTGATAAGATATAGACATATGTCAGACAGTCCCCATCCTCCTGAGGCCACTGATACTATGCCCTGCCTCAGAGCCTTTCTAGCTGAAGAAAAATTGCTCATCGTTTATCTCTAGTGCCCTCCAAGACTCTCAGGCAGTTTGTCCTGGGGCAGGCTGGCCTGCATTCACTTTAATTTTGTTATCTCTTCCTAGTCACTAACAGTCTTCCAAGTTCCCAGGTTGACTTTACCCCTTCTTGATGCTCTTACTGAAGCTCACAGGGGACGGTGCCCGCCTGCACCTGACAGTCAGATTGCACCTCCAGTGACTCAGGATTCCATAGAGACTAGAGCCTATTTAGACAAGCACATTTCATGTGCAAATAGGAGTGGCTTTAGTCAGAAACCACAATACTATGTTTGTCAGAAAATTTAGAAAATGATTCCAAAAATAAGAGTACTTAAAAAATATTCTTAAGAGTAAAATAACACTCTTGATTTTATTTAAAATCTATTGTACAGTTACTCATATATGCTAACACATTAATATACATAGAATACATCCCATTATGTATTATGTGGCAGTCTATAATTTATACTATAAATTACATTACTATAGGTCATACTAATTATTGGTATTAATTATATAATTATTGGTTCTTCTATGAGCCCTCTGACGAATTCACTATAAATAATTAAGTATACGTTGCTACAGATAAGTTAATAACATACTTATAAACCTGCACACACACACACACACACACACACACACACACACACACACACACATTTTGAAGTGTTATGGCATTGGAACAAATGGTGGACACCAAAAATATTTGAGTTACCTTCTGGAACATAACAGTTATTAAATTACATTCCTTTCCTTTCTTCTTTCGAGGTTTACTAAACATTGTATATGTATTTATACATGCACACACATGTGCACATGTAGCACACACACATTTACACATATATGTATGTATATGCATGTATGTGCATGAGTGTCACTGCCTACAGGCACCAGGACAGTGTGAGGGACTCCCCGAAGCCAGAGTTACCGGTCAAGCATGGGCCTTCTTTCGGCGCTACACATGCTCTCAACTGCTGAGCCATTTCTCTAACTCTATGTTACATTTTTTTAAAATAAGGGCTTTTCTTGGCTCAATTTTGCCAAGCTTTTAAAGAGTCTATTATTTTACTTTTACAAGAAAAGGAAGATAGGTGAGGGTTATTTAGCTCTGATAAAAGCTTGAAATTCATTAATGTGAACTTAATGCGTGGAAACATTTCTCTGTGTACCTTCACATGGCTTATTGTAAACTTTCAGTTATTATCTTTAGAGAAAACATATCTGAGAAAGCTCAAAGAAGAAATGGCCAATTTTATAAATATATTTTATCTATTTAAAATAAGGACCAATCAAGAAGTCCTAGTGAATTTTATTTCCTTACACATTCATGCACATACATTTATGCAGGTCACACACATTTTACACACACAAACAAATTCACACATGTGTACACCCACTGAGTAGATGAAGTAAAATATACTTCCACAATCTCATGTACTTTCAGTACATACAATTTGGCCAGCACGATATCTCAGTGAGTAGAAGCTCCTGACAAGCAAGCCTAATGAACTGAATTGAATGCTTGTCCATGGTGGTGGAACAGAACCAACTTCCAAAAGTTGGTCTCTGAGTTCCACATGCATGTGGCACACGTATGTCAATACTCAAACATGCATTCATACAGATACACATGAAAAATGATAATACTTAAGCATACCATCTTGCTTCCTTTCTTCTCCAAGGCTAATGTTTCAGAGGCCTGGCTTTGCTTTGTTTCTTGCAGAATATTGCCTGGACACATTTTAGAAAGCTTTTTCTTTTTCTCCTCTCACAAACATTAATAGATAGACCTGTTCTCCAGATGCTGTCTCCCTTGTGCTTGCTTATTATTCTTTCCACATTACCACCAGCACTGAGATTTATTTCCTTTTCCTTTCTCTAAGCCTATCTATTATTTTCCTCTGCAGAAAATCATCATCAGTTCTTCCTTCAAACACTCAAACTTAATTTCTCCCAGTTAAGTGCTTTATATTAAAGGAGGGAAAGTCTACCAAGCAAGAACAGATTGGAATGACCACAGGGATACTGGCTGCTTCATAAGAAGCATGTATTTTAAGTATCATGGATAATTAGGTGACAATGACGCTGTATGGAAAAGTAGGCTTCTAAATCAAGAGAAATCCCCCCAGATAAACATAATTGTGTTTCTTAGCAGAATTTTCTACAGTCTTCCTCTCATTAGCATTTTCCCCTTTACATGGAGAGCAATGTTTAGAAAGTGAGAGTGCACACAGAATTTACTTCATTTGTCCAGGCGCCACTACACGTTAGTCTTGTTACTCAGTAGGTAGAGGCAGGTGGGTCTTTTTGCATTTGAGACCAACCTGGTCTACATAATGATTTCTAGGAGAGCCAGTGCTATATGGAAAGACCCTGTCTCAATAAAGGGGCACATATTTAATGAGGTATCAGTCTGAAACACCGACGATGATCTTCTGTCCATAAAGACGTCTTCAGATAATTAATCTGCCATGTTCATGTTATCTAACAACAATGTACAGTAGAACCAGCCATCAAAGATGCTTGCATTACAGGTCACTTCCTAACATCATCAAATAGAAATATTTACCAATAAATAAAACTACTAAACAGAGCCTTATAGATAATGAACAGTTTATGTTATTTATGTAAAACTTCTTTGCTAAGATATTGTGTGAGAAATGAGGCTTCCACATTCTTGATTTATCTCCAAGGAACCCTAAGAATCAGACAGAGAATCAGGCACACCTGACATGACATTTCTGGAGCCCCAGGATGATTTTCTTGTGCTCTGATTGACTGCCTCTAAGAAGTACTTGCGTTTACTAGCACTGGCTGAGGCTTCTCATCTCTTAGAAGTTACAGAGCAGACTCTGTCATCAGTCTGCCTTCTCTCCACTTCTGTCACTATCTCTTAGCTACAGTTGTCTTGGCTGTCATAAGTCTCAGTATCCTCTTCTGCTGGTACTGCGATGACAACATCACCGAGTTTAGGGTACCACGGGAGGTGATAGCTAAAGTGTTGACCCAAGTGTGGACACTCGTGAAGTGCTCAGTCACCACTAACCACAGTTATGGTAACTCGGAGTTACTAATTCCAGCCCTCCTCTCAGGAGACGACAGAGGGGAATCTGAATCACCAGGCGCCTGTGTAGATGACAATATTGGTAAAGGGTTAGTTGAAGGCTATTAAAAGGGGTGCTGAATGCAGAGTAAAGGATGGTGCACGCTCAATGAAATTTTACTGGCTTCTTTCTGAAGTAGCATTTCTGTAGGGTGATACTTGTGGGACTGCATGAGATGAGGTAATTCTCTGAAAGCTGATGGCAGACACAGGATGTGGCACACAGTAAGTGCTGAGAAGAGTGGTTATAGGCATTTTTCTCCTTAACAGAAAATGATATCACACTCTGCATTTTTTCCAGTAAAACACGTTGCCCCTTTCAAGTAGTTGCATGAAAGCGGAATGTTCGCTAGTTTCTGTTCTTCCCCTTAACTTTTTACTCATTATAATTTAGTCGTATCAATATATGTGGTAAATGTGAAAATTTAATAGAATATATATGTCATAATTAAATCATAGCAGTTCAAAATAATACACTTTACATTTTATGAACAACTAGAAAAGAGGATCTTAAAGGCATCAAACAAAATAATGAAGAGAAGATGGAGAAGTTATTTGCACTGATTTGAAAAGTATGCGCACACACAAAAAATACCTATTTAAAGAAAGAAAGTAGATAAAGTAAGCTGATATCAGCATAGGACAGACTAATTGGTGTCAGCTTGGTATCAATCATGCTGAATGCCAAACACACATGCAATACTTATTTTGATCGTGTTTCAATGTCTGAGGTAAGGTGAACATTGGCTATTTTATTCCAGATGGAATTCTCCCTGTCTCTGCCATACTTCTCTCTTTCTCTCTTGAATTATTTAAGAACGGTTTTCCTGGATCTAATCCGCTGGGTCTTCTCTAGTGCTGCAACACGTCAAGTTGCACCATCCCCTTCTACGTGCCTTCTATGGATCCCACAGAAGACCCCCAGTCCTCTCTTTGATCCCTACTTGCTGTGTCCCAGCCTCCAGGCAGACACTCCCTGCTCAACCACAGACCATGCCAGCCAGAAGAGCAGGTAGGCTCCCTGCTGACATTTGTTTCTCTCTTTGTAGGCCCATCCTCAGGAACATCTCCAGTGCTGCAACGGAATGTCTGCTCTTCCCCCTCCTCCCCCGTGTCCACATCTCCTGTTGTATACCCATTTGGGCTCTCCTTCCCCCACCCACACCAGCATGGACTCTCAGCGAACACACCAGCTGAGCAGAGCAGTAAAATAGGCAACATACAGCCAACACAGGCTATGATATTCCACATAGGTAACAGAAGCCAAGAAACAAAACACCCACCTAACAAAGACAAACCCAGAAACCAGCACCTAGACCTTTAATCATCTCATAACCAGGTGCCTAGATGCCAGTGTAAGTATGCAATCAACATCCAAGACAATATGTCTCCACCAGAGCCCAGCTAACTAACATAGCTGGCTCTGAATATTCCAATATAGCTGAAGTACAAGAAAAAAGGACATTAAAACAAGTATATGGAGATGATAGAGGTCCTTAGAGAACAAATGAATAAATTTCTTTTAAAATGATAGAAAGATTAAAAAAAATTCAGTTGAAGGAAATGAGTAAAACTTTTTCAAGACCTTTAAATAGAAATAGAATCAATAAAAACAAACAGAAAATTCTGGATATGGAAAAAAAAAACAGACTGTGAACAGGAACTGTAGTAGCAAGCTAAACCAACAGAATATAAGAGATGGAAGACAGAATCTCAGGCGTTGAAGATACAGTAGAAGAATTGGATACATCAGTTAAAGAAAACATAAAATCTAAAAAATTTCTGACATAAAACACCCAGGAAATTTAGGAAAGAATGAAAAGACTAAACCTATGAACAATAGGAATAGAGCAGTAGTTTAAAACCTTAAAAAAAGGGTCATGCTGGGACCCTTTAATACAGTTCCTTATGATGTGGTAACCCCAACCATAAAATCATTTTCAATGCTATGTCATAACTGTAGGGTGGAGGTATGGATCTCCCTGGGAATGGGAAATAGAACAGAGTTTTCAGGTGGTCTGGGACAAGAGTAGGAGGGATCAGGCAAGGGTGGGCTGGAGGTATCAGATGGAGAGAAAGGATTCAAGAAGAGACAGCTCAAACAGCAATTTGTCAGGCACTGGGTAAACCCAGTGCACTAGAAACTCTCTGTAATCTATGAGGGTGACCCTAGACACTGCTTGTCCTGCTAATGAGGACATGCAGTCTGAACTGGCAATCTTTTGTAGCCAGTTAAGTGGTCTAGTGGTGGGCTCTGGGTTGCATTTGGATGAATGCCTGTTTAAGGAGATCCCATAAGGTTCTAAAAACCACCCAGTCTGGAACAGGGCTCTTATCTGAAAGCTGACAGCAGGGATCCATTGCTAAGGACAACAGCCATACCTCGTTGAACATAGAAAGGACGAGTTGGTGACTGTGTAGAGTTTTCACCCCTGCTTTCTGCTTTGGTGTGAGAAGGTACTCTATAGGCTACAGCAAGAGAAACCTGGACAATAACCCAGCCACAAAACCTTTAACTTACAATCTGCTCTGTCTGCAAGATGTGCTAGGGCAATGATGGCAGAGAACTTGTTAGAGTTCCCAACCAATGTCTTGTTTAACTTGAGGCCCAAGCCTCAGGATTGGAGCCATGCCAACAGCTGCCTGGATAGCCAGGAACTATGGATTGGATAGTCCAGAGACCTAAGGTAGAACAAACAAAACAAAATAAGCTGAAACAAAGCAAAATCAATGAAATGATTTCTAATGGTATTCTAGTGTACTCATAAACCTATGCCTTGTCCAGTCATCATCAGAGAGGCTTCCTCTGGCATCAGATTATATTGGATGCAGAGACCCACAGCCAGACATCATGTGGAAAAGTATCTAAATTGGAGGGGCTCCATTGGGTCTCTCCCCTTGGAGCTCTGGTAACCCTTTGGAAGAAGAGGAGGAAAGATTGCAGGAGTTAGAGGTGATAGAGTACACCAGAAAAACATGGCCCCCCCCCGAATCAACTAAGCAGGGCATACAGGGCTCAAAGAGACTGAAGTGGCCAACACCGGGCCTCCAGTGGTCTGCACCATGTACTCCTCACATATGCTATGGCTGTTATCTTGGTGTTTTGTGCGACTCCTAACACTGGGGGCAGGTGTGTTTCTCACTTTTTTTTACCTGTTCTTAAGACTCTTCAACTTACTTAGTTGTTTTGTCCAGCCTTGATATGAGGGAGGTTGTCTTGTCTTATTGTATCTTGTTTTTTGTTTGTTTTGCATTGCTTTGTGGTGTTTGGTTGTTGTCTCTTAGAGGCCTGCTCCTTTTTGATGGGAGATGGAGGAGAAGCGGATCTGGGGGAAAGGGGAGGTGTTGGGGGAACTGAAAGGAATGGGATAAAGGAGGGGACTACAGCTGGGATACAAAGTAACCTGTGATTAATATAAAAAAGTAAAAATTATAATACAATAAATTAATAAATTGCTCTGTGTGTTTGGATCTCAACATTTCCATTGGCAAAATGAAAGATACAAGATGAAATCATTCTCTTCTGTTTTTATAGCTATATTTTTATTTTCCTTCTCTAGAAAGATGTTCAAGGACAAAGTGAGAAGAAATTCCATTTAAGAAGTAAATATTAAGTCATTTAAAAATTATATAAAATTGTCCTATTGACCTTTAGTTTATAATAAATAGAAGTCATACATAGACTTTCATTTTCACAGAGAATCAAAGAATTTTCACTAGGGCTAAGCGGAATGCTTTAGAGAAATATTGTCAGATCCACGATGTATGAAAACTAAATACGTTTTCAAGTGACAAAATTCCCCTCTAAAATGTAATGCATATTTCAGGGCTGCCTTAGCCCGCCCACCTTTCTAAAGCAGGAGAGGTCACCTGTTGTATTTTTGGGAATTGACATAGCGCAGAAACAGAGATTTCTTATAAGAGTTAATGGTTTAAGTCATTGTCAGTTCTTTCTTTCAGATATGATAGCATTTGGGAATTGTTGTACACTTCCATTTAGTTCTGTCAATGTCTTATAACCTTGCTAGGAGCTTACAGACAGTTATATAATAATGTTCTACCAAAGCCAACCATTGTTAGAGGTTGTCATACAGCCTGTCCACACACGTGGGTAAGTGTAAGAGGGAAGCATATGACTGAACAAAACAGTGATCCTGTGATTGAGACGCCACTGAACAACTAACATAAATAATAATTTCTGATTGAATATTAGTGAGCCATTCAAAAGCAGGTGGCTGGCGCGAAGAGCGGCAACAGACAATGGACTTTTTATGGAAAGATAAATAAAATACCGATAAAATTAACCAACAATGAAATAAAAATGAATGGAAGACAACATGGGCATGGCTGAGAATATAGTTCCGGAACTAAAATCTCCACCAATGAACAGCACACTAACCCAAAACTCTGTTCTTTATTGTATGACTTTCAAAGAATTCTTCACACATAATGTATATTATATTATATTATATTATATTATATTATATTATATTATATGTCATGAGAAATGTGAAGCTAAACTCAAGTATGGCTTTATGTTGCTGCAATTTCTCTGTTTTACAAGGTGTCCTGATTAATGTCTCGGAATCTTTTGGTCATGATGACTGACGATGGTGCTGACTGAGACTGTAGAGCATTCCTTTGATCATTGAGAGCAAAATTCCAATATTTGGTTTTCAGGAATAAACTACCATTTCTTCTGTGGTTTGTATTCAGTTGAATCTGTTGCTAGCATTGTTGCCTCAATTTATGATTCTGATTAAATTTTTAAAATTCAGAAATGTGTGATTTATATTTGTGACTCAGGTAATTTTATGACAGTACATTTCTTTTCTGTGTGTCTCTGGCAATGGCTCCGTGTCAAAGTCAGCTTTGCATTTGATATAGTCAGGATGCAAGGTTCTGAGAGGATTCTGGGATCTCAGCTTAGGTTTGGCAACGAGATTCCTAACATTTTCTGTGCAAACAAATAGAATGCCAGAGCAGAGCCCCAATGACAGAGCTTCAGAACAAAATGTGATTTGGCTCACCCAGAATTCACTGTGCCTGTTTAAGACAATTCAACCCAGAAACAAAATGCTTCCTGCAAGGAACCAGTGAAGCTGAAGAGAGATTAAAATGACTTCAGTGGTTGACCTTAGTTGCATATTTGACAATGAAGAGAGCATAATGATTATGATCTGAGCATAGACTAAGGAATAAACACATTTGCTAGTGTGCACAGACAAAGTGAGATTTTATTTAGCTATTTAGGCAACTAGAAGAGGCAAACACTGAAATTAAATGGGATTTAATGATGGGCTTGGTGATTTCTTCAAATGAGAAAGCCAGATCATATTTTATTAATAATCTTAGACTGTATATAAATATTTAGTCATGCCATACTACAGTTATTATTACATATGTGTTTAATACACCTGTTAGAAAATTCTCCTGCTTTAGTCTCCAGTTCTGCAATGTGCTGGAAATGGCCAGTACATTGAAGATAGAGTCCAGTTCCCTCATCCTCCCAATGCTTTTGAACACACTGGTAGTTGACCTCTGCTCTATTCCTTTGTTCTGGGAAACTCTGATCTGACTGCCATCTGCCCCACTCTATCTTTCTGCTCAACATTTTAACAATAGGAACGAGGCACTTGTTTTTTAAGATGATTGGAGAAAATTGTTGCATATAACACAATTTATATGATATAGGGAAGGCTAACTCTGGGGAGGGTTAAGAGCAAAGGCTCCATTCATGTGTTGCTGAGATCTCTCAGTGCTTGCTTTCTTTTCTGAGCAATGGTTGGTGAAGAGAGTTCAGGTGCTCTCGGCAGAAATGAATACCTCTTCAAACTGGTGCTTCAGATACTTTACAGGTTAGAGGAGAGAACTACACCTGCCTCAGAGCAGCAACAGAGAGGAGGGCCTCTGCAAGGCAGCTCTCTTGTCTTTTTATTCCATAATCCGGAACCAAAGATACAGACAGCAATTAACTAACAATTTTATGCTGTGAGAAAAACTGACAGGAGCTTGTTGGCATCTACTCCAGAGAGCGTAAGTGTGAATCTCTTAATACACTCAATATTCTTAAGAAGAATGTTTAGGGATGGGAGGATAGCTCCGTTGCTAAAGTACTTGCTATGCAACGATGAGGACTTGAGATTGGTCTCCAGAACAGACATAAAGAAAAAGCAAAGCATAGTGGTATTCATTTGAAATCCCAACACTGAGGAGGTATAGACAGGCAGATTACTGGGTCTCACTGGCCAGGCAGCCTCTACTCTTTCCAAAGTTCCAGACTGATGACCAAAAAACAATGTGAGCGGATACTGAGAATAACATCTATCTACCTACCTACCTGTCTGTTCTCTCTTCCTCTCTACCTCTCCCTTTCTTTCTCCTTTTCTCTCTCTTTCCCCAGCTCTGTCTCTATTTCTCTCTTTCTCCTTCCCTCCCCCTTTCTGTCTCTTTCTCTCTCTCTCCTCTTTCACTTTGTGTGTGTGTGCGTGCACACGCACACGCATATGCTTTAAGAAGCATATATTAGTCATTTCTGGTAGCTAGGGATTGAATGAAGCAGCAGGAGAAGTGTGCTGTGGTAAACCTGACTGATTCTCTGTTGAGGCTACACACAGAAACCATGTAAATTGTGTTTACACTTTTATATCCTCATAGCATACCCTATTTTTGTATTTCAAATTTCTTCCTTTTATCAATTCATCTAGCACTCATTGATCAGCCCTTTCAAAAGCCCTGTGCTATCCTCTGGATCTTTTTTCCCCCCACATAGATCTATTTATTTATTTATTTACTCATTTATTTATTTATTTATCTATCTATCTATTTATTTATTTATTTAATGATGGGGGGTTCTCCTCCCCCTCTTTCTGATCCTAATCTATAAGGTCTCTTCAGGAGAGGCTTCATTTTCTTCCTCTGTGGCCTGGTAAGGTTGCACCCCCTCTCAGGGCGAGGTGATCAAAGAGCCAGCCACTAAGTTCATGTCAGAAACAGTCCATGTTCAAGGATCATTCATGAAGATAACCTAGAGCCCCTTGCACAGATGTAGCTGATATTTTTTTAATCCTCCAATTACCCAGTCTAAACGAAAATAGATTAATATCTACAACTTCACCTGGGTCTTACAATTCTTTGTAATTCCCTATGAGTAATTTTTTATAAACTCCAAATGAACAGTTTGGAGTTGATCACATATTTTAAATGAACAAACAGTTCTCTATTAGTCATTAATGTATCTCATTTACGTGAGATCAATGTGTCATTGCTTTAACTGCGGTAAAGTTTGAAAAAAAAAAAAAACCATTCCTGTATCACAGTATTTAATTTAGAAAATACTTTTTCTTAATACAGATATGCGGCCAACAGTTTATCAACAGGAAACAACTCAATTCTTCTAAACTTATCTTATTCCCATCTTCTCTGCGCTGAAATTAGAAGTAGAAAGTTGCCATCAACATGTGATTGGTTGCATTTTAATATTCCAGGTCTAATGACTGGCATGTGTTAAATACACCATTAAAATATTCACAAAAAATCAAATTAAATGTCACATAACCCAGAAAAGATCATTTAATCAGAACTAACATCAGCTGATTTCTGTGATTGTTTGTAGAGCACCATGAAAGCGGGAGCACTCACGGGGAGCAAACCTCTCAACTGACGTGTGAATTGAATAGACTTCACACGTTGCCTTGCATATGAAACAGCAGAGAATGAAAAGAAAATATTTTCTGCAGTTTTAAGAAAAACAAACCTGATTGGTTTATCTTAAAGCTCTGGGCATTTTGTTTCAATCTGCAGCTTCGGCATTGACCGTCAATATTCTTTCCATCCAAAGATTAGACAGAAGTTACTCCTGATTTGTCAAATATCTGAGCTTAGGGTTCTCACGTACTTTGCTCATAAAAATGTCTTGTATTAGATGGCTGATTTCCTTGAAATTCTGTACATAGTTCAGCATATGTATAGCAAAGTGCACTGGGAGACAGCAAAACAAAAACAATGAAGGTAGGTATGGTGACTCTATATGACCTCTGAAAAAGGTCAAGTGTCCTCCATTTATAGAGAGTGATAATGTCACTAAATTCCTCCAGGGACTGCATTAGACAGTAGGTCAAATACATTATAGGCAACCTGCTTGATAATATGTTGATAAACTGTCCATTATTTCTTTTAAGGAGTGTCTATTATTATCACCATGGTCTCTCCTTAATGCTTAGTTTTACAACTGTCTCATGATATACAATATAGAGGCAGCATAATCACAACTGTCTAGCACAAGAATGAAACATAAATCAAAGAGTGTTCAAAGAAAGATCACTAGAGTCACTGAGGATTTGTAAATGTTGGAGGCTGCAGTATATCCTGCTCATATATCACTCCATTTCCACTTACACACACACTCCGATGCAAAGATTTATAATAGAACTTGAGCACAACTAATTTAAGTTTTTCTCTCTGATATATTTTCTTTTAATTTTCAGTTAATACTTTCATAGTAGGCCGAAACTACTAAGGAAATCCTGAGAATGCCAACAGCTGACTGTACCCTTCTGAAGCACTGTCTTCACACCAACGTTTGATCAAGGTTCTTTTATTTATTTTCCCCTAAAGGTTACTGTTATTGAAATTTGCATGCTGTGAAGATAACGTGGGCATTTGTATGCACAATTTATTATGGAATTCTAAGATGACCTATCATGTAGCTTGCGATTAACCTCATGCTAACATCAGAGCCATATGGTATCCCACCCATTTCCTGAGCAAAGCTGTCTCCTTGATGCCATTACTGTGGGTTAATTTGTCTTTTGGCAGAAATGCTGTACACTGGTATTCCTCAGACACAGAATTCTTTAACAAAAAGAAATAAATTAATCTGTTAATATGTGTGTTCATTCCATTTAAGTCACAGTAGAGCCTAGCTCTAGAGGCTCTAGCCCCTCAAACTTTTCATTTTAATAAAAGACACGGAGGGATCTGGTGTACCTCAACTTCCAGCACAGCAGCTGCTCTTAGAGAGTCTCCTAGGATGTGCTCAGGGACTCCCAGATACTTCCTTTCCCAAGCAAAGGAAAGGGAAAGGCTTAAGCTAGGAAACCAGAGGCCAATATTTAATTAAAAACAAGTGGAGAAGAAAAAGGTCCCTTTCACTACAAAAATTTTATTTTTGTTAAGATTTAAGAGAGATGAGGCTTTTTTCAGACTCATCATTTTTCTGGTCATTTTCTTTCTTCTGTGATTATTTACTGATTTGCCTATATTTGTAATTAGTTAAGTAAACATCTAAATTAAAAAATTACTTGAATAAAGTTTCTAACTCAAAGAATAAATAACATCCAATTATAATATATTATAGTGTTACATTATTCATCATGATATTATGAATCTAGAGTTTCTGTGAATCCCAACATAGCTTTCAGTGACAGAGCCATAGATTACAATGTTACATTTTATGAGTATGTAATTGTAACTCTGTATGTTAAATTATACTTCAAAAACATCCTATCATGCTGAGATATAAGCAAACTTTTATTGGTAGACTACAAATTTTATACCAGTGGATGAATGACTTAAGGATATTTTCAGACATAATTTTAAATAAAATAAATTTTAAAATATTATGTGAACAGAATTTTGTAGGAAGGATACAGGACTTCATGTTACCAAGAAGTTGAAAATACTTAGTTGACAAACAATATTAAAACTTGGGGAACACTCTTGTGATCAAAGGGACTGTATGTGAGTAAAAGATTGTGTCAAAAGGAAAGAACAGGGAGATAGCAAGACTTGGAGACAACAGGAGCTCCACAAGGATAGCAGCAGAACCCAAATATCTGGGCACATGGTCTTTTCTGAGACTGAAACTCCAACCAAGGACCATTTATGGATATATCCTAGAACACCTGCTCAGATGTAGTCCATGGCAGCTCAGTATCCAAGTGGGGACTCAAGTAAGGGGAGCAGAGACTGTCTCTGACATGAACTCAGTGGCTGACTCTCTGACTGCTTTCCCTGGATGGGGGAGCAGCCTTGCCAGGCCACAGAGCAGGACAATGAAGTCAATTTGGATGAGATCCTATAAGATAGGGTCAGATGAAAGGGGAGGAAGACCTCCCCTATCTGTGAACTTGGAGAGGGGCATAGGAGGAGATGAGGGAGGGAGAGTGGGATTGGGAGAGGAGGAAGGAGGTGGCTACAGCTGGGATACAAAATGAATAAACTGTAACTAATATAAAAAATAAAAATAAAAAAAATACTAGCTAGTTTGTAGGTCCCTGGGCAATCATTAAGAATTGTCTGGATCTGTGGTTGGGTCCAGTGGCCCATGCCTGTAACCCCAGCACTCGGGGAGTCAGAAACACGTGGATCTCTGTGAGTTTGAGGCCAGCTGGTCTACAAAGTGAGTCCAGGACAGCCAGGGCTACACAGAGAAACCCTTTCTTGGTGGTGGTGGTGGTGGGGTTAGTTGGATCCTAAAGGAACCACAGAGTTTAGATCTCTGACACTGTGGCAGGACTGCACAACCACCAGTTCTTTTCAGAACATTTTTTGTTTTTGGGTGAGGGAAGGAAGAGTTTATAAACCATATATATTATCATGTATATGATATATCTGCTTTCCTAATCCAACCTTGCTCCATGGAAATGGCAAGTAGTAGAAACAGTCACAGGTTTATTCTGCCCCAAGGAACTTCCACAGAGAAGAAATCTATCTTCTAAATTTTCAAAGACAATTTCATTGCACAACTCCTAAGACTAATAGAACTAAATAGTGAAGTTGGTAAGAGGAATATAGCTATATGAATGATATGCAAAAACGGAAGAGTACAGAATGCACAGACCGAGGCTGTTAGGTGTACATCTTTATTTAGTTCACTGTTTAAAAATTAAGATTGCATTCCCAACGTTACCTAAGTCACTGTCTAATTAAAAAAATAAAATTATGAAGAAATAATATAATGAATATATCTGAAACTTGGCGTATAATATTTTTTACTCATATTTTCAATTCAACATAACGAGATACATTTTTCTCACTATGGTCCAAAATTGCTTTATGTGGTATAATTAGCTAGATTTTGTCTGCTCTACTATGTTACTATGTAAAGTAATACAGGCACATACTGTATCGAATATACAGAATCTAATTAAGCGAATGAAATAGCCTGGAACTTAATAAAGCTGAAGCATAGTCTTCTGTAGACGCAGATGACCTGAAAATTTGGTCTGAAGTGACCTCCGTGTCTGACTTTACTTTTATAACAAGCATATTACTATGAGATCTAAAAGGTTCTATACACAGGTGGCAAGACATTGAGACACTTTTGATACATATTATGTTAACAAAGATACAAACCATTTCATTAGGTTTTGCAGACTTTGGTGTGTTTGATCAGCTGTTGTTCCTTGAGGTTGACTTTGGTATGTGTTATAAGTTCTGGTATGTTCTCTACTGTCAGGCCCTCACTAGATATGCATTTGTGATTCAGTAAATATATACTTTTTATAAGTCACATGCCTCTTGTAACTATTTGTTAAATTGCATGATTTCATCTTACTCTTCCTATGCCATTTTCCCACAGAGTTATATTTCGAGTTTCCCTCACTGTTGTCAAGTACCAGTTTTACATGTTTGTATGTTTCTATGGAAGGCTCTTCCAGTTTCCCCCCATAATCTTGCTTGGCTTTTCTTTTTTTTTTTTTAAATCTTTTATTTTTTTTTATTAATTACACTTTATTCATTTTGTATCCCCCCATAAGCCCCTCCCTCCTCCCCTGCCGATCCCACCCTCCCTCCCCTTTCTGCATGCATGCCACTCCCCAAGTCCACTGATAGGGGAGGTCCTCCTCTCCTTCTTTCTGATCTTAGTCTATCAGTTCTCATCAAAAGTGGCTGCATTGTCCTCTACTGTGGCCTGGTAAGGCTGCTCCCCCCTCAGGGGGAAGTGATCAAGGAGCAGGCCAATCAGATTATGTCAGAGGCAGTCCCTCTTCCCATTACTATGTAACCCACTTGGACACTGAACTGCCATGGGCTACACCTGTGCAGGGGTTCCAGGTCATCTCCACAAATAGTCCTTGGTTGGAGTATGAGTCTCTGGGAAGTTCCCTGTGTTCAAATTATCTTGTTCTGTTGCTCTGCTTGTGGAGTTCCCGTTCCCTCCAGCTCTTACTATTTCCCACTTCTTACATAAAATTCCATTCACTCTGCCCATCAGTTGGCCATCAGGCTCAGCTAAGCAAAAGAGAGGACCCTAACTAAAATGTTCAATCCCCATCCTGAAAGGCAAAGAGGATGTACATCAGAAGAAAACGAAAATAGGAAACAACCTCGGAACCTGCTACAGAGGGCCTCTGAAAGCCAGAAGAAAACAGGAAACAACCTTGAAACCTGCCACAGAGGGCCTCTGAAAGCTTCTGCAGTATAGACTGTCAAAGCTTGGCTTTTCTTACCTGTTGAATGTTTGGAACGTTTGTGCTTTCTTATTTTTTTCCCCTAAAAATCTCAGTTGACAATCTTATTTGGATTAAACTCATAATTAATGATCTACATTAACACACATGTCATAAGTACACTTTAACACCCCCTTTGATGAGTAATACACAAATCCTATGTAGGAATGTGCTTGCAGTTCAGAGTCTAAGGCCTTTTCCTCATGGCTGCATAATACATTTACATTGTGAACACTGGCCCTCAGTCAATGGCTTCTCCTAGGCTCTGGGACCCTGGGTTGGTTTGACAGCCCCAGCAGGAATCCTCCTTTCACCTCAGCTGTTTTCACTCTTTATGTAATTCCCAGGTCGCATAATTAGGGAGAAACATAAAGAAGCATTCTTCATCCCAAGAATTTATAATCCCCTCTTGCTTCATGCTGCAGTACAGTGTTCAGATGAGAAATGCTTCCACAGACAATAGAAACATACTGTTCTTTTGCCATCATAGTAATATTGGGGAGTTTGAGTATAACTGTCCATTTTGTTACGAAAGTCCCTAGCAACGTGTAAATGAATACCTTTTAGATGTGTTCATAAATGTGATAGGAAAAAAGGATAAGTTCTTTACTTCTTCAAATTTCATAAAGAAGGTGGGTTTAAGAATATAATTTAGGAAACACAAATTGCTATTACCTTAGCAATTTGTTGTTATATCTATAAAGGTAGATGTGTATTATAATTCTGCCAACCTTACATAAATGAGAAGTTCTTATCGTGTAAGGAATTAGTGATAAAGGTTTGTACCTGAGCTGCATTTTTACTTTTAGGGCCTAGAGTCAGCCCCTGACACTAGTAATGATACTCTGCTATGCTTTCAGACAGAAACCTAGCTTGAGTGTCCTCTGGAGAAACTCCAACCAACAGCAGATGGACAAAGATGCTGAGACTTGTAGCTAAGCATGGGGCAGAACTCTGGGTGTCCTGTGGAAGTGTTGGGGGAAAGAAGGAATGAACTAGGAGTGGGGACAGGAACTTCATAAGAAGACCAACAGAGACAACTAACACAGACCCGTGGGAACTTACAAGAGAGACTGAGACATCAACTAAAGAGCGTGCATGATCTGGACCTAGGGCCCCTGCACTCATGTAGCCAACAGGAGCCTTGGTCTTGAAACGCGGTGCCTGCCAGGTGGAGGTGGGGCTGTTTCTAATCTGGATTCTATTGCCTGCTTTTGGATCACTTCCCCCTAGCACGGCTTCCTTGCCTGACCTCAGAGGATGAAGATACGTGCAGTCCCCATGTGACTTGCTGTACTGGGGGAGGTTAATACTGAGGGAAGGGAGTTCCCATTTTCTGGGGGAAAAGTGAGAGGAAAAGGGGGAAGGAGAGGAACTGGGGGAGGAAGGAACGGAGGGAGCACCCTCAGAATGTAAGGTAAATAGACTAATACAATTTTTTTTAAAAAAGCCAAACAATAGGTGACACATACGGATTCTTGTGGAAAAGTGAAGGAAAAGACAGAAGGACCTGGAGTTGATAGGCGCTGCACAAGAAGATGAAAAGAGCCAACTAATCAGGGCCCACAGGGGATTGCAGAGACTGAAGTAGCAACCAAGAACCATGCATTGTCTGGACCTAGCCACCCTAAACTCGGATAGATGTAGCAGATTGGCAGCCTAGGCTTCTGTGTATTCCCTAACAAGGGGAGCAGGGACTGTGTCTGACTCGGACTCTGGCTTTTAAATAACTCCCCACTGGCAGGGATGCCTCACCATGACACAGGGTAATAGGACACAGTCAGTGCTAATTTGACTTGAAGACCTGGAGTGGGTTATTGGGATGGAAGAGGTAAAGGGGCATGGGGAAAGAGGGAGGGAGCATGGGACTGGGAAGAAAGGAGAGAGGGGACTATGATTGTGATGTAAATTGAATAAAAAAATTAATTAATTTTAAAAAGTCTTAGAATTCTTCATTTATCATAGATGTCAATGATAATCAAAATGTTGGAAAGGAATAAGAATGGTATGATTAATATTAGTAACAAATTTTAAGCCCATGCATACCTATTCATATTTTCCATCAGCATTTTATTAGTGACTATGAAGACAAAAGACATTGATATTATATCATTATATTAATTTTATATGCAAACACATATTTTCTACCACAAAAATTACATTTTTCTGCGTTCTATATCATGAATTTTAAAGTAAAAAATTACAATTTTGTGTGTGTATTTGATCATGTATGCATTTGAATATATGATATATATTGGTTATATTTTTAAACTTGTGTTTCTAATATTTTATGGTTCTCATAAATCAGCTGTCTCCAAACAGACTAATAAACTCAGGAGGAAAAAGTTTATTTGCATACCAACCATTTTGTATTTTAAATTCAATATTATTAATTAACATTTTGTGTATCTAACAATAAAAGACTTTGCTTAGAAACATCACGCAACATTTCTTTGTGAATAAATGTTCATTATTTACCAAAGTGGAAATTCATGATTGGCAACATGTTCAATGTCAGTACCTATTGCTTTTAGATATGACAGTTCATTTGTCTCTGATTTCTGCGTATGCAAATGAGCAAGACACTGCGTGAATTAGATAAAGCACCATAAGATTGAAACACCAAAGCTGGGGCTCGGGTTTAAGGAAAATACAATGATCTCTTTCAGAAGAAATAAGGAATGGTTCATCCATTTCCTATCTAGCATATGATAGATAAACAACCTTTCATTATTGAATATGTAGCTCATGAGTATGCATTGTAAGTATGGCTCTGCAGCTAATAAGATAGGGTTCTTTCGCAGCGTCAAGTTCCCTGGAGCATTTTGTGAGCTTTTGTGAGTGCTCTGGGAATAAATTATGTCTTTGTAGGAGAATTCATTACCAGTAGCTGATGGCTCATAGCTGAGTTACTTATGGGAATTTCAGAAACCATATTTTTCTGAAATTAAAAAATATGATCTTTTCAAAACCAACCTTTTGTTTGCATGTTAACAAGCAAATAATTGTTTTGGAATATTTACTACCTCATATTTCTTTGCCAGTTTTCCCTTTCAGTTATAATTTTAATATAATAATAATAATAATAACCTTAAATTTTAAATATTATTCAAATTGCTAAATTAACAAGGTCATATATTTTGAATTTTCAATAATTAGAGCAATCTAAAGTTGTTAACAGCATGATTTCTAAGTTTTAGGTTGAAGTACACTATTGTAGTCCTAATGCTGTGACACTTTGATACAATTCCTTATGGTATAGTGACCCCAAGGTAAAATCATTTTGTTGCTATCTCACAACTGTAACTTGGCTACTGTTATGAACTTAATGTAAATACCCGTGTTTTCCGATGGTCTTTGGGGGTGTTGCCACTCATAGGCTGAGAACTGCTCTATTGTGTCTAGTTCACTGTTTTTAAAATTCTGTGGTATTTTGAGTAGAGCACGGGAGTAGTTTGCTTTGTTGATCATTCTACTATAATTTCAATTCTTGAACTACTTATCTTTTTAAAGTTCTTTATTTTAAACATTCAATCACCTAGAACACCTGCACAGATGTAGCCCATGGCAGGTCAGTGTCCAAGTGGGTTACGTAGTAATGGGAAGAGGGACTGCCTCTGACATAATCTGATTGGCCTGCTCTTTGATCACCTCCCCTGAGGGGGGAACAGCCTTACCAGGCCACAGAAGATGACAATGCAGCCACTCCTGAGGTGATCTGATAGACTAAGATCAGAAGGAAGGAGAGGAGGACCTCTCCTATCAGTGGACTTGAGGAGGGGCATACATGAAGAAGGGGATGGGAGGGTGGGATCCAGAAGGGAGGTGGGAAGGGCTTATGGGGGAGACAAAGTGAATAAAGTGTAATTAATAAAAATAAAAATAAAAAAGGAAAAAATTCATATTCTCCAAATTAGCTCAGCTTCTTTCTAGGTGCAGGGTCTTTGTATATGATTTTCCAGCTGGCCTCTCTCACTCTCCAGTGTAATCCTACCCACTAGTCTTCTTTTTTCTTTACCATATGTCAATGTCTGGTGAATTTAATTCATTACTCTCTAGAGTCATCAAACTACTCTCATAATTAATTTAAGCCAAACATCTATCTGATGTTTGATGAATTATAAAATAGAACTGAAAAATCTAAATATCATGATTTAAAATTTGCATATTTATTTAATTTTAGTTTGTGGTCTCTGTAATGATGGACACTATTTTTCTTTTTTCTTATTACAAACTATACAAGTTCTCAGATGTACATAAAGGGACATATGTGTCTTAATGAAATAGAACATTCTCAAAAAAGTTTGTTGCAAATATAATCCATATTTATAAACTGGAAAACTAAATCAAGTCAAATATCAATTCTTTCTCCAGCATACTATGTACCAAATGCAACTATTGTCCAATTTCCAGTGGCTTCTCCAATAAACACCCACAAATTTGTTCCAATGTTCAAATGTTAAGACAAAATACAAATAAAACACAGAATAAAGAATAAACTTGAAGGAGACTCATTTTACAGTTTTCACCACAGTGCATAAAGTTCTGTTGATCTGGTCTGTGTGATATTGTTACAGAAGTCATTTGTAGTCAGACTAGGACATTTAGGAGTAAATAAACTGAGCACAATTGAGCTTTATCATTTGATGATTAAAAAAGGCTGTGGAGGGAGATGGTATAAGCTTTCTTATTTTGTGAAAGTCGGAAAATAAAAAGCTACTTAGGTTCATACGTTTAAAACATAAGGTTTTCTAGATGTGTTGATACATGCCAGTACCTTAGTGGTTTGGAGGTGGAGGGATGAGGATCACTACTCTGCCTATGATCATCTTTGTACGGTAAGGATTCTAAGCCGAACGAGGCTGCTCAAAATGATGTATCCATAAACCTATGTCCAAAATGAAGATACAACAAAATAGAATGATGTGGATTAGAGTGATAAGGGAAAGATGAGGAGATTAGTTAGAATGAAGAGTAAAGGGGGGGGTTATAATGATGAGAATTTGTTGCAGAATACATATAAAGTTAAGTCACACTAGAACAAAGGCCTATCTATCTATACCTATATCTATATGTATATATCTATCGCTATATATGCCTATCAATCTATGGATATAGATTCAGATATATATATATATCTACAGAGGAGAGATAAAGTGTACGTTCTTGGATTTGAAGATGGACTTTAGAACACATGTCAAAGCATTAACCATGAAAACTACACATAAATTATACTTTATTATAATTTCAATTTTTTATTATTCTTTCATTTATTTATCAATTGTGTGTGTGTATGGGTGTGTGTGTGAGTGTGTGTGTGTGTATGTGTGTGTGTGTGTGTGTGTGTGTGTGTGTGTGTATAGAAGAGGATAATGTCACAAAGTCAGTTCTTTTCAAAGGCCAAATGGTTAATGAGATGGAAGATAAACAGGGTTGGGAGCCAAAATTATTATGCACTGAACTCTCTCAGTGGACCAAAATTTCTGATTTTAAATGAATACACTGAAGAGACTTAAAGTATCTGAAAGATACTATCTAGGAAATATCCAAATTAAATAAATAAAACTTAAACCTCAGCAAAAAAGAGAGCAAACTACTAGTTATTACACATATAAAATATCTGAAAAGAATATAAAAAAACAGATAAAAAGCATATATATGGAAAAGAGTCCAATGACATTTGTCAATAAGTTACTGCATATTAAAAGAACTCTGAGATTCCTCTACACTGTAATTATAATGGCTAAAATCCCAAAACCTGACAGCACTAAATCCTAGTCAGGATTTAGAATATAAATTTACATTCATTGTTAGTGGGAATGCAGAATGAGCAGCCATTCCAAAAGACTTTTTTCATATCTTTTTTACAAACTTAAATCCAGTTAATGAAAAATTAGAGACCATCTCCCTCACTAATTTACACATTTAAATGAAATATTACTTATAGAAACAATAAAAACATATTCATATTATGCTTATAAAAATCAATAGCACAATTGACAAGAAACTTAAAGCAACCACGATGCCCTTAAATAGGTGGAAAGTTCAACAGATGCAACTGCACTTGGCAAAAAGAAATGAGAATGCCGTGGCACCATATTCAGTGTCCATGACCATGTCAACGTAGTCAATGTGATAATTCTATATGATACACAACAAAACTGCAGGGACAATACATCCTTTAGTGTTTGGCCATTTGTGGCAAAGACTTGTGTATGGCAAACATAAAACTGCTAAAAAATATACATGAAATTCTTCATATTTATTACTTCCATTATTGCTGTGCTCAAGCACCAAAATATGGCAGGACTGGAAAGGCTTACCTTGACATATGGTTCTAGAGATTTTAGTGGAAAATATGGAATAATACTAGGGCACAGCAGGCCACATGTGGTTACCAGGAAATAGGTAAGAGTTACAGGAGGAGGTAAGCTCGAGATTTATCCCTAAATAATACTCCCCCAGTTATCTAACCCGTCCCACAAAGCCTCACATTTTATCTTTCACTCCTTTCCAATAAATAATTTCCAGAAATATTGATCTCATAGTCTAGTTGTTTCTAGAAACAAACTTTCATATATATTTAGGTATTTACTTTACTGATCTTCTAGGTATATATAAATTAAGAACAAGTCCACAATCAAAATAAACCATCACATAGTATAAAGGGAAAATTATGAACACTTGAAATCATATCATTGCCTAAACCCATGAAACTTTACAGAATAAAAGTATAACCATACATAATATATCTGAACAAAGAAAACATAGCATTAGAGCTATGATAGTGAAAACATGGGGAAAATGTTGACAGGGTACCTTTATAATGAGTGGAGACTTCATGTTTAATTTAAAATGAGCTAACCATAAAAGTTCACTATAGCTGACAAGTCCGTTCTTGTCAATATCATTAATATTTCTGATGTACTGTCCATTTACTCTGGAAATGGACTAAGGAAGCCATGTAGCTCACTTAGAGATTTAAACTTATAGTTAGTAAAAGAAGAGGATGCTAGAAAGACTATGGCATGGTCTATATTTAAAGAGACCTACATGTGCCTTGCTTCTATTTTAACACTGAAAAGATTAAGGTATAAAGAAATGTGTAAAGATGTATCTACACAGAGGCTATAACACACGTGTGTATTCCTTTGCTTTATGAAGAGGTCTGCAGCAATGTCAATAGGAAATTCATGAGCCTACCTAAGTTCCTTGCCAACATTTCCCTCATGTCCTCAATACCATTTATGAAAATGCCAGATATCTCAGGAAAAAAATTACAGAAACTGAGTCAGAATTAGGATATACAAACGAAGAGCTTGATGCACTATGCAGCACCAAAATAAAAAACAACTCTATCAAAGAGAACTTTGGTGACTGTATCTTGTCCAAAGAACACAGGTTGAATGTGTGGCAAAATTTGGTAATCCTGGTAAACAGAGCACAAGGCACGTTGATCATAAATTCAGACTACACAGCAATATTCTGTCTCAAAACTAACAGACAAACACAAACAGAAAAAAAAATCACCCGTCAAATATGCAAGACTCAAAAAGCAAAGTGTTTAGCTCTGTACCCCATTTTTTAATTGGATTACTTGTTTTGTTGGTGTTTAACTTCTTTAGTCCTTTATATATTCTAGATATTAGCTTTCTGTCAGATGTAGGGGTTGGTGAAGGTCCTTTCCCAGTCTGTAGGCTGTCGTTTTGTTCTGATGACAGTGTCCATTGTTTTACAAAGCTTTTCAGTTTCATGAGGTCCCATTTATTGATTGTTGATCTTAGAGCCTGTATTGTTGGTGTTCTGTTCAGGAAGTTGTCTCCTGTGCCAACAAAGTCAAAGCTCATTCTCACTTTTTCTTCCAACAGATTTAGTGTGTCTGGTTTTATGTTGAGATCTTTGATCCGGTTGGACTTTAGTTTTGTGCAGGATGATAAATATGGATCTGTTTGCATTTTTTTGTCTTTCCACAATACCAAAATTTATTGAATAACAATAAATTCATAAGGTGCTGCATTTTAAATAGCAATACATTGCCAGGTACCTTGGTAATCTGGGTGTGGCAATTGTAAAGCCTTCTATTTGAATCCTTTTTTAAATTTTAAAATTAATTTTATTATTATAATTTGTTATAATTTATTCAATTTGTATCCCGGCTGTGTCCCCCTCACTCATCTCTTCCTAATCCCACTCTCCCCTCCTCTTCTACCCCTATGCCCACCTCCCAGTCCACTAATAGGGGAGGTCTTCCTCCCCTTCTATTTGGTCCTTATCTATAAGTTCTCATCAGGACTGATTGCATTGCTTCCTCTGTAGCCTGGCAAGGCTGCATCCCTCAGGGGGAGGTAATCAGAAACCCTGTCACTGAGTTCATGCCAGAGAAAACTCCTGCTTCCCTTATTAGGGAACCCACTTGGAGATTGAGTTTATGGGCTAAATCTAAGCCAGGATTATAGGTCCTGTCCATGCATTGCCCTTGGGTGTGGTATCAGTCTCTGAAGGACTTCCATGGATCAGTTTTTTGGGGGGTTGCTCTGTTAGCCTCATTTTGGAGGTCTTGTCCTGTCCAGGTCTTTCTATCTCTCCCATCTTTCATAAGATTCCCTGCATTCTACACGAAGTTTGGCTATGAGTCACAGCATTTGCTTGATACTTAGATCAGTAGAGTCTTTCAGAGGCCCTCTGTGGTAGACAACTGTCCGGTTCCCTGTCTTCTCCTGCTTCCAGTGTCTATCACATTTGTCCTATGAATGAGGATTGAGCAAAATCTTGCCTAGGGTCTTCCTTGTTGTTCAGCTTCTTTAGGAGTATAGATCTTAGTATGTTTATTCTATATTATATGTCTAATATCCACTTATAAGTGAATATATACTATGGATGTCTTTCTGCTTCTGGGTTACCTCACTCAAGATGATTTTCTCTAGCTTCGTCTATTTGCTTGAAATTTTCATGATTTCTTTGTTTTTAATAGCTGAGTAGTATTCCATTGTGTAAATGTACCACAATTTCTGTATCCATTCCTCCACTGAGGGACATCTAGGTTGTTTCCAGCTACTGGTTATTACGAATAAAGCCGCTATGACACTGTTGAGCAAATGTCCCTGTTGTATACTTGAGCATATTTTTGATATATGCCTAGCAGTGGTATAGCTGGATCTTGAGGTAACACTATTCCCAATTTTCTAAGAAAGCACCAGATTGGTTTCTAAAGTGGTTGTACAAGTTTACCTTCCCACCAGCAATGGAGGAGAGTTCTCCTTTCTTCACATCTTCTCCAGCATGTGTTGTGTCTTGAGTTTTTGATCTTAGCCATTCTGATGGGTGTAAGGTGAAATCTCAGGGTCGTATTGATTTGCATATCCCTGATGACTAAGGACTTTGAGCATTTCTTTAAGTGTTTCTCTGCCATTTGCTATTCCTCTACAGAGAATTCTCTGTTTAGCTCTGTTCCCCATTTTTTAAATTGGATTACTTGGTTTGTTGGTGTTTAACTTAAATTCTTTATACATTCTGGATTTTAGCTGAAGTAGTCTCAGGAATACCTAATGACTCTGAGTAATCCTAACACACACCCAATAAAGACTGGACTCAAAATGTGTGTGTCAGTGTTGGGGATTTAGCTCAGTGGCAGAGTACTTGAAGGCCCTGGATTGGTCCTCAGCTCTGGAAAAGAAAAACATGAATGGCAATTCGCAAATTAAGACTGCAGGGTGTCGAAGCAGATGCTGAGACACATAGCCAAACTTTGGGCAGAATGCAGAGAATCTTATGAAAGAAGGGGGAGACGATAGGGGATATGCTCTTCCATAAGAAGAACAACAGAACAACAACAAGAACAAAACATCTGGGAACAGGAGTCTTTTTTGAGACTGATACTCCAACCAAGGACCATGCATGGAGATAACTTAGAACCCCTACACAGATGTAGTCCATGGCAGCTCAGTCTTCAAGTGGGTTGCCTAATAATGGGAACAGGGGCTGTCTCTGACATGAACTCAGTGGCTGGCTTTTTGTCACTTCTCCCTGAAGGGGGAGCAGACTTACCAGGCCACAGAGGAAGACAATGCAGCCAGTCCTGGTGAGACCTGATAGGCCAGGATTAGATGGAAGGCAAGGAGGACCTCCCCTATCAGTGGACTGAGGAAGGGGCATGGGAGGAGAAAAGGGAGGGAGGGTGAGATTAGGAGGGGATGGGGAATGGGCTACATCTAGGATACAAAGTGAATAAAGTGTAATTAGAAAAAAATAAATGAATTTAAGAAAAAAAAAGACTAAAATTCACACAGTGCTAACAAGAGCCATGGTTGTTGGCTACATACAAGAAATGTGTATTATCAATAGTATCTTCACAATTGTTCTGCAAATTTAGAATGACTTCAACAAAAAAACAATGTCAGAAATTATTATGTTAGCATGTTGGGAATTTATTCTAGCTTGACAATTACACACTTGTAGAAAACAGAATCAAAACTCAGTTCCTCACATGGATATGAGTAGAAAACAGTGTGACTGAATCAAGAAAGCTCTAAAATGAAACAGATACTGGAGACATTATGGAAGGCAGCACGGCACATTTTGCCATTAGACAAGAATATTTCTCCCTTTTTGCTCTTGACATTGATACTGAGAATTACCTTAGCTTTCAATTAAAATATTTTAAATTAAACAATAAGCATGGAGAAGAATGTTTTTAGCATACAGAGCAACACTGGCAATAGAATAAGCTCTACAGTTTTTAAACTTTATCTCATCTTAACATCCATCAAATCATAAGAAGAGTTAGATCTAGTATGTACCCAACTACATTTGGCATAATATGCACGAAATTTATGAAATTACTTTTATAGAATTTTTTAAAATGCTTCAAGAATGTCTGATCTTTATCATGAGTCCTAGTTTCAAATTCTGATATCAGTCCCCTTGATGATATCAATTAACCTCCTTTAGGCATCATTTCACTCTAGAAGATAGAAGTGCTAAAGGAGTCTCTTTGGGTTTTAAGGCTATCATTAACATATATACAAAGAAAAGTGAAGAGGTCAGGAAGCAATTATCAATGCACAGCCTGGTTCTATCCTTGGGAAGAACTTAGCTCTGTGGATCAACTACCATTCTGCATGGTTAGCCATGAGTTCCTGTGGTCACACACAGAGATCAGAGGACTTGGCAAGGTCCAAATGATGTCAGTATTTGCAACATTAGTAGATTTAGGCCACGTTATTCTACAGCATTTTCAGGATCTTCAGCTGTCCAAAGTCTGTGAAATGAATGTCTTTTTGAATGTTTTGTCACAATAACTAAGACTAATTTAAGGATGCACCTAGAAAAAATAACTGTCAAGAAGACAATTATGCCAAGCCTAAGGATAATTTGCAACTGTATTAAAGGTTACATGAATGATCTTGAAATATTAGCTATCTCATTGGGAGAAACATACTTATATTTCTAATATCTTGATCTTTATATACATTTTGTGTACACTTAAATAATTATGTGTAATGTCCCTAAAATCTGTAGCTTTATTTAAATGAATGAAGAGTAAAATAAATTTGTTGTCCAAGCATTGTCATTGACAGCATCCTGGATCAAGGGACTTTACAAAAAAGTAGGAGCTTCCAAGTGCTGCAATTCAACCATTTTTAAAATGCTTGCTACAATATGCTTCTTTTATATCCTGATTAAAAACTGTGTCCCTTTTCTTGGAAAAATGCAAACTTAGAAACATTTGTTTTCAGTTCCAGTAAGTTTGAAGCAATTACTTGAAGTTTATTCATGGGCTGGCATTATAGTCCTGAGCATTGGTCCAGCTCTACATTTTATAGCAAAGTTTACTTGACATTTAAAGGTGAGGTACAGCAAAAGCCAGATGGTCTGAACACTGCATTTTTTCTATGTTTTACAATCAATATTATTTTGATTATTTTGATAAAAAAAACTGAAAGAAAAGTTTAAATTAACCAGACCCTCTATATGGCAAATTTGGATGTTATTTCCTGTAATAAAGTGCATCTAATTTTATCATGGAATGTTCCACTGCAAGTGATGGTTGCATAAGAGCATAAACACTCTGTGCATTAGAACACTTTAATTCAGGAAAGGAACTATAAAACATACTTTTTTATTTGTTTAAAGTGTGTGTGTTTTTTTTTTTTGGATGTGTTTCCGTGTGTAGGAAGTACAGATGAATGTACTCATGCATTTAGAGGTTAGTGGTTAAACCCTGTGTTCGCTCTGGGAGCCACTGTACCCAGATATTGGCAGCCAGTCTACCTCTTCAGGCAAATGACCATAGTATGTGCCACCATATGTGCCTGGATTTCCCTGTGGCTATAGGCACTGAAATCAGGTCTTCCTTCCTTTATAGCAAGTAAACATATTTCCAGATTAGTTACTTCCCCAGCTCCTGTGAGTGTCATTTAAATAAAGTAAATGTACTCCTTTTGATTGAATAGTGCAAAGACTGATCTAGTGTATGAGCATAGGTGCTAGAGTCCAGCAAAACAAGGTGCTGCATCTTTATAATAAGAGGCAAAGTGTTACACAAATATGTAGACACAATCTGATTGTTAAGAATGTGTTCCTGAGAGGAGGAGGACCTCCCTTATCAGTGGACTGGGGGAGGGGTAAGGGTGGTGAAGAAGGAGGGAGAGTGGGATTGGGAGGGGGAAGAGGGAGGGGCTACAGGAGGAATACAAAGTGAATAAACTGTTATTAATAAAATAATTTTAAAATAAATAAATAAAGTGAGATGAAGAGGCTTAAAAAATGTGTTCCTGCAATTCACATGAAAAACAAAACAAAACAACAACAAAAAACAACAGTATACCTAAAACCATCCTATACAATACAGGAACTTTTGGAGATATCATCCCTGATTTCAAGCTCTATTACAGAACTACACTAATAAAACCACATATTATTGGTATAAAAAAACACAGCTTGATCAACGGAATTGAATCCAAACCACAGATATAAATCCAAACATCTATGGGCACCTGAGCTTGATAAAGAAGCCAAAAACACACAATGAATAAAAGAAAGCATCTTCAGCAAATGGTGCTCATATGACATGGTTTTGACATAAAAACAGACATGCTTATCAGTGGGGTCAAATTGAAGTTCCAGAATTAAATCCACCCTTGTAAGAACATTTTTTTTTTTTTTAAATAAGGAAGCCAGAAAGGCAGATTGGAAGGAAAGAAAGACTCGCCAGCAAACTGTGCTGGTCAAACTGGACCTCTGCATGTGAAAGGATGCAAAAAGATCCATATTTATCACCCTGCACCAAACTCAAATCCAGCTGCATCAACGACTTCAACATAAAACCGCACACACTAAACCCGGTAGAAGAGAAAGTGGAGAAAAACCTTGCGTACAGTAGCACAGGAGATGACTCTTTGAACAGAACACCAAGAGCATCGACACTAAAATCAACAGTTAATAAATGGGACCTCATGAAACTGAAAAACTTCTGTAAGACAAAGGATACCATCACTAGGACAAAACACCAACATACAGAATAGAAAAAATTTCACCAACTCCCCATCTGACAGATGGCTAATTTCCAAAATCTATGAAGAATTCAAGAAACGAGGTATCAACAAACCAAATACAATTAAAAATGGGGTAGAGATATAAATAGAGAATTTTTTTAACAGAGGTATTTTTCCTCCTTGGGAATGTTTTTTTTTTTTTAATTAATTACAGTTTATTCATTTTGTATCCCAGCTGTAGCCCCCTTTCCCATACCCACCTAATCCCATCCTCCCCCAGTTGTGCCAGCACAATTTCTCTTTTTCTTCTATGTCCCTCCCCGAGTCCAGTGATAGGGGAGGTCTTTCTCCCCTTCCATCTGACCCTAGTCTATCAGGTCTCATCAGGACCGGCTTCATTGTCTTCCTCTGTGGACTGGTAAGGCTGTTTCCCCCTCAGGTGGAAGTGATCAAAGAGCCATCCCATGAGTTCATGTCAGAGACAGTCCTTGTTCCTATTACTGGGGTACCCTCTTGGATACTGAGCTGCCAGATGAATCTTAAATAGCAGAGAAGCTATACAGTGTCATTTACACTACTTCCTTGATAAAAATGAGATTTAATATAGGAGCTTAGAGTTTCTTCTCTTTGACAGATACCACAAGACAGAGAACTGGAAAGGAGCCTTCCACAGAGGGCCTGTGAAATACTGTACCCAGCAGAGTATTGTAGCGGATGCTGAGACCCATAGCCAAACTTGGGTAGAGTGTAGGAAATTTTATGGAAGAAGAGGGAGATAGAAAAGCCTGGAGGAGACAGGATCTCCAGAAGGAGACCAACAAAGCCAAAAATGTCTGAGCCCAGAGGGGCCTGCAGAGAATGATGAATCAATCAAGAACCATGCATTGAGAGGACCTAGACCCTCTGCTCACATGTAGTCCATGCACAGCTCAGTCTCCATGTGGGCCCCCTAGTAAGTGGAGCAGGAGCTGTCTTTGACATGAGCTCAGTGGCTGACTCTTTGATTGCCTCCCCTGGCAAGGTGAGTTTACTGTGCCACAGAGAAAGAGGATCCAGACAGTCCAGATGAGACATGATAAGCTGGGGTCAGTTAGTAGTGGAGGAGTACCTCGCTATTCAGTGGACTAGGGGAATGACATAGGGAGGAAAGAAAGAGGGAGGCGACAAGGGTGGGGGCTACAGCCTGGATACAAAGCGAATAAATTGTAATTAATAACAATAATAATAAAGAAGAAATAAGTAAAAAGAAATGTAACAGCAAAAAAAAAAAAGAAGAAGAACAAAGAAAGAAAGAAATTTGTAGGCAAATAGATGGAACTTAAAAAAAAAAATCATTGTGCGTGAGGTAACCCAGACCCAGAAAGACAAACATGATATGTATTCACCTACAAGTGGACATTAGCTGTAAAGAATAACCATGCTGTAATCCACAGACCTAGAGAAGCTAAATAACAAGGAGAGCTCAAGAGAGGATACACTAATCTCACTGGGAAGAGGAAGTAGAATAATATGGTGGGGAGCAAGGGCAAGGAAGAGGTTGGGAGCCAGAAACATAAGTTGTGGTGGGGGAATATGGAAGAAAAGAGTACTGGAAGAGACAACTGGAACTGTCATTTCAAGAATGAGCTACAATACTAGTGCAACAGAAACTCCCGAAATCTGTGAGTGCAACCCCAACAACAGGGACACAGAGCCTGAACCAGTCATCTCTTGTAGGCATCTCTTGTAACCAAAAAAGATTTCCAGTGGAGGGATTGGTACACGAATGCAGCTACAAAAGGTTCCACCTGCAATTTGTCCTGCCTACAAGATGTGTTTTAGTAAAAGTGATGTGGAAACTGTGGGAGTGGCCAAGCAATAACTGGTCCAGCTTGAGACCCATGCAATAAGGCAGACCTCGCCTCTAAAACTGCCCAGAAGGTCAGAACCCAGAGGCAGGAGAGACCAGAGATCTAAGATAGAACCAAGCATGACCAGGAAAAAAAAGCCAAGATTCCTAATGATTATCTACTATACTCATAGACCCAAGACTAGCATAATTGTCTTTACTTCGGTTTCATCCAACGACTGAAAGGAACAGATGTAGATACACACAACCAAACATTAGGCAGAGCTTAAGGAATCCTGCAGAAGGAGGGAAGAAGCTTTATAGAGCCAGAAGGGTCAAGGATCGACAAGAAAAGCCACAGAATCAACTAAGGTGGGATAATAGGACTCTCAGAGATTGGCCCAACAATCGGGGGGGGGGGGCTATAGTAGGTCCTCTGCATATATATTAAAATTGTGTAGCTTCATTTTCTTATGAGAATTCTAACAATGAAAGCAGGGGCTGTCTCTGACTCATTTGCCTGTTCTTGGGTCCCTTTTCTTGTTATTGGTTTGCCTATTCCAGCCTTAATATGAAGGGTGGTGCCTAGTCTTACAGAAACTTCATATGCCATGTTTGGTTGATATCTGTTGGAGGCCTGCTCTTTTCTGAAGAGATATGGAAGAGGAGTTGTTGGAGGGGGCTGGTCAGGGAAGGGAGAGGGGAAACCATTGTCAGGATGTAATATATGAAAGAAAAATAAAGAAAATAATTTAATAAAAAATTTGTCCCTGAAATTGTGTTAAATTTTCATTGTGACAAGTCTATAAAATTGCTGGAATATATATATATAATAATATATTTTAAATTAGTACCACACAATCTCTGGGAAATACCACACCATCTACCCATATTAACAATTTAGCCAAAGCTTGAATCACAGGTATAAATGGGAGATTTAGCTTAGAAAGTTCATTGTGTTAGGCCCTCTGAAACCACTGAGTAAAGTTCGTATGAATTCACAGAGACTGAAGCTGCATACACAATCCTACATGGGTCTACGCCAGGATTTCTGAATATACACTATATCTTCCAGTTCAATAGCCTTATGGCAGTCCTAAATGTATGACCAAGTAGGTCTATGATTCCTGTGCCTTCTCTTAGTATTCTTTTATGATGACATTTGCTTTATCTCATTATATTTTAATATTTGCTATGTTTTGTTGTTTAAAAAAATGTTGAAAATACAAAACCAGAAAATGTCTTCTTCTACCTGACATCTATTATCTTTACTTCATTTTTTACGCATTTCTCCATATTCCTTGATTTTAGACAATAAAAAATGGTGACTATGTGAAGCTGAATAGATAGTTCAGCAGTTTAAAGCACTTGCTACCCAAGCAAAATATTTGGTTTGAATCACAGCAATCACATAGTGGCTCCCCAACAATCCACAAATCCAGTACCAAAGGATTTGATGCCTTCTTCTAGCCGTGGATGGGACACACATACCTAAACACACGAAAAGTATTTACACCCTAACCTTTTTTTTAATCTTAAAAAAATAGATATATATTCTATTTTTCTGTCTATCCTGTTCGCTCTGCATTCTCACAGCACTGAAGGAGCTACAGTAAGTGCAGTTACTCTGTTCTTCAGAGTACGCATGTATAGCAAGTCTTTGAAAAGGAATCACTCATGCACACATTCTGCTCATCTTGATCAATTGATTTCTTCACAACTGCTTTTATCTGTTCTGTTCCCTGGGTGTGATCTCTCTCTTCTCCTGTTTTCAGATGTCCCTTCTCTTGCTTCCCTTGTTGTTAGTTTATAATGATTATAAACTGACAGGATCTGTAATAACCCAGAAGAAAAGTTTTTCTGTGAGGGCTGTCTAGATTAGTGCAGCCTCTAGGAGTACTGTCGAGGGGTTGCTTTGATCAGATTGGGTAAAGTGGGAAACTTTTCCCTAAATGGATGCAGCAGTATCTATTGGACTTAGGGTTTTGGACTGTTTAACAAAGGAAAATAAACTGAACACTAATATTAAATCACTCAGCTTCCTCACTTCAGATGAAATGTCACCATTTTCCTCAATGACCAAATGCCTCAAACTTCCTGCCATGACAGACTGTGCCTCCAACTGTGAGGAAAAAGAAACCTCCCATTTCTTTAGTGGTTTCTGTCAGGTGCTTTATCACAGCAATGGAGAAAGCAATTAATAGGCTATTTATCTCTTGGGTTTTTATACTTTTGCATAATTGTGTTTTCCTCATATTGATTCTTCAGCTACATTAAAACTTTAAACAGTGTCTTTCATAATATTATTTAAAAGTTATCAATTACAATGTTAAAATATCAACTTCAGAGAATTCTTTAACAGGCATTGAACAAATGTGCTACTGAATATATATTGCATATCTGTATCTATATATTCCTAGAATGACAAGAATGAGAGAAAGAGACATGAGAGAACGAAGTTAGTAAAAATATAACAAGTTACTCTTGTGGACACGTGGGTAGCTTTGAGGCCCAGTGCCAGTGGAAAAGAACCAGAGACAGTGCATGGCATGGTCTGGGTTCTCTCAGCAGCGGATGTGAGCAGATAACTGAGGTTATCTCTCTGTGAAGCTGTCACCCACTAATTCCATAATGTTCCCAGTGGATAGGAACTCCTGGCACTTCCACGTCCCCCCTTCTGAGCCAGCTCCCTTGGCCAGAAAAGTGTGTCAAAAAGTCTTAGGTGCTTCCAAATGGACTGTGCCACAGTGGTATGTGCTGTAGAGATAGGAGAGAGGTACTTTCAGTCAGAGGCAAGTTACTGACCCACTAAATTTATGTACGCGTTTGATATGAGTCAGATTCTGTATGCAAATTAAACAGCATTTAACATTCTGTTTTTGTATGTACTGGTTCATTGAAAGTAATTCTGCCCCTTCTCCTTTGGTCCAAAACACATTGGTGCTCTAGTGATTCACAAGGTGCCCCATGGGTAACAACATGCTCATTAAGGTGCCCTGTGGGTAACATGCTCATTAAGGCACGAGTTTTAAGACTCATCAGTAAGATTTCTATTCCTGCAAGATGCAAAGCAAATAAAGCTTACTAGTTGTAGGGACAGAGGTTTTGAGTAACTTCAGATAATGACTGGGCTGTTCTGTTAAAAGTGGGTGTTTGCTGGAAAGTGTTCTCATCTTTTGAGAGAAATTATAAGGATCCCTGTTGTAAAACTTGACAGAGATCAAGTAAGATAGCAGAAGGATGAATAGTTGCTAATTAACAGATGCTCAGCTTTCGCTCATTCCATGCGTAAGCCTTGCTCCTCCCATGTCACCAATATTCAGATCATGCAACAATTCATTAAAAGAGACAACATATCTTGGTGATATTTCTCTATTTCATTAAAAGCAAACTAATTATCTCTTCTTTCATTATATGTGCTCTTAAAATGTTTGAACTCTCAATATAGACAGCCAGCTTAATTGGATGTGTGGAGAACTAGATCAAAAATTAAAAACAAATACTCTAGGTTTTTAAATTTATATGATAATGATTATAATTTACTGTCTTCAGTAATGCTACCCTTCAAAACTTCAAATTTTCTAGGTCATTCAGTAGTACTTTATAACATCAAAATTTAACAGTGAGTTTCATTTGAGCCTGGATTTCTCTTCTACGCTGACCATATATTATAGATCACACTGTCTTTGGTATTTTTTTAATGGGCATGCAAAGAAACTGAGTTCAAACCTAACATTCAACAATATTTTCACTGCAGGCTTGCAATTATCTATGATTGTCAGGTTAATCCTGGTCCACAAATATATACATATACATAACACATATATATCTACATACATATGTATGTATGTATCACACTTGAGCAGAATCTCTCTATACTGGATTTCTTAATGTTTCTGGAATTGCTTTTTGTATCTAAAACTACCAGGTAAATGCATTCTTAATCTTTACATATCATCTTTGCCTATGACCACGTATTATTAAAATCCAAAGATTTAGCCCATCCACATGAACCTTACATGAAAATAATTCATAACTGAATAAATATTTTGTTTAGCTTTTTAAAACATAATCAGTAATATATTTATATTATTTATTTATATTTGTAGTATTCCGCTCCCGGGAACTCTGCACGTTTGTTAGCTGTGGGGAACGCGGACTGTGCAAACAGGGGAGTCAGCATGGAGCAAGAGCAAGGTGAAGATGTGTCCACATTCTGAAAATCTCAACCTTGAGACCCACAGCACATGAGGTCCTGCAACCCACCCTAGGAATTCTCAAGGTAGTTGGGTAACCTAGCAACTGGAATTCCTCTCCATTCAAATGAAGCATTCCCAGCACCTCAGCCCCAGCAATGATGTTTACTCATCCTAACAACCCTGCTCACTTCCCCAAGGTTTATATATCCCTGATTCCCCCAAGAAGGAGAGCTGTATCACTGGGGGAGCTCTGTTGCTAAAACAGCAGCAACACAAAAAGAGCTGCTTCAGAGATGTCCATATCTCCATCCCTGCCCCTGCACTCCCTGAGAACCTGGGACACTCTGTACCCATCCACCCACTAGGAAAAGCTTCCTTCCTTTCATTCCAGCGCCAGTCCAGTACTTCGGACCCCAAAGGGAAGAAGTGAATCCTGAACTCCAGGCCACCAATTAGGGGTTGAAAAAAATTAATTGTAGTAAATGCAGAAAACACATAAGCTCATTACTGTTTAAATACTAAGGATTTAAAGGATACCATCACAAAAGCTTAAACATGCACTAAGGCATATCACAAGTTGTTAGTATTTTGGAACACAACCTGCTTCTGTGATGTCATCATGTGTCTCCAGCCAGGCGAGTACACCTAGAAGGCATGGTTACCTTCCCCCTTAAAGGGCCTACCCCGACACATGGTTGTTCTCTTACAGTCTTACTCGTTCTTACTTTCTCTTTTTCTCTCTCTTACACCCTGTCTCTCTCTCTGTGCCCCCTTCCCCTTTCTTTTCCCTTTCTCTCTTTCTCACCATGTCCTGCTCCCCTCTTCCTCCACACCCTCCTAGTAAACTTCCTGCAGAGAATATCGGTTGACCAGCCTCATAGTTCTTTAAATAATATCACACGTAAATATAAATTTCAAAACAACAAGCAAACAAAACAACAACAAAAAAAGATAAGTAGGTAGAAAGAAGAAAGAAAGATTGAAAAAAGACACATTTGATGATATCTAATGAGCTGAGGTTATATAAAAGGAACTAATCAAAACAACACAACAGATGATAAATATACAGATATCTTTATTCTTTTCTTCACTGCTGAAAATTTTAGGAAGTTTCCCGCTTTTTTTTTTTTTAATTTTTGGAGTACATATGCTAGGGGTCTAAAGATCATCCCATTGAAAAATGCAAAACAAGTGGTCAGAGGAAGTAGGACACGACAGGGAAGAGGTCAGGGACCTTCCACAGGGGGCCTCTGAAAGATTCTTCTAATCAGGGTATCAAAGTAGATGCTGAGACTCATACCCAAACTTTGGGCAGAGTGCAGGGAATCTTATGGAAGAAGGGAGAGATAGAAAGACCTGGAGGGGACAGGAGGTCTCCACAAGGAGACCAACAGAGTAAAAACCTGGGCCCAGGAGGGAGTGCAGAGACTCCACTCCAACCAAGGACCATGCGTGGAGAGGAACTAGATCCCCTGCTAAGAGGAAGCCCATAGGCTGCTCAGTCTCCAAGTGGGTTCCATAGTAAGGGAAGCAGGGGTTGTCTGTCTGCATGAACTCAGCTGCTGGCTTTTTAGTCACCTCCCTTGGGTTCTGCAGCCTTGCCTGGCCACAGAGGAAGATGGTGCAGCCAGCCCTGATGAGACCTGATAAGCTAGGGTCAGATAGAAGGGGAGGAGGACCTCCCCTATCAGTGGACTAAGGAAGGGGAATAAGGGGAAAAAAGGAAGGGAGGGTGGGACTGGGAGGAAACTAGGGAGGGGGCTACCACCAGGATATAAAGTGAATAAATTGTAATAAATAAATAAAGAAAGAAAATCAACATGCAACTTTTACTGAAGAAATGTTTCCTTTACTTCCTAAAGATAGACTAAGCCCAGTAAGATTAACAAACACTGAAATTTAACACCTTGAATAAATAGGTATTTCAGGCTTACCATATGTCCCAAAAATGTTATGTAAGAAAAATCTGTTAAATATCCCACTGATAAATTTCATTTTGCTTTAGATTCAAATGGAGTATATAATATCAAAGTAGTAAAAAATGAATTTTACATTAAAATTTTTTTAGATTTATTTATTATGTATACAGTATATGTGTTCTGCCTGTTTCATGCCTGCACACCAGAAGAGGGCATCATATTGTATTATAGATGGTTGTGAGCCACCATGTGGTTGCTGGGAATTGACCTCAGGACCTTCGGAAGATCAGCCAGTACCCTTAACCTCTGAGCCATCACTGCAGCCCTTTTAAATTTTATTTTTTGTGCATTGGTATGAATGTCAATGTCAGAATCCAGGGGATTGGAGACAGTTGTGAGCTGCCTTGTAGGTGCTGGGAATTGAACTCAGGTCCTTTGGAAGAAGACAGTGCTCTTAAGCACTGAACAATCTCCCTAGCCTGAATTTTACATTTTTAATCTTTGAAGAATATAAATACTACAAATTTAAAATTACACATGGTATTAACATTTTATTTCTAAAAAAGTATTTATACTTACTGTAAACAAAAGTTACAATTCAGCAAAATGAGAAAAAGTGCATGAGGAAATGCTGAGGAGACCTAACATCAATTTTCTCACAAATTTGAAAAAAAAATAATAAATTGAGATATTAAAAGTTAAAACACTATCATGAAATGCCAATAGATGTTTTCTGTGATCCATACAGCCATTATAATGTTTGCTCATAAAATAGAGCCTGATGATGGCACTCAAAATTATATACATGTGAATTGCCATAGTGGCTTTTGAGTGCTTAGTGATTGAAACCAGAATAATATATATCTGCAAGGTTCTGCTATTTCCCTCAGAGACTTCTGAAAAAAATGAAATTACTGTGGCTTGAATATGTAGTGCCCCCTACAGGCTCATGTACCTGATAATTTGTTTCCTAGCTTATTGTCTACTTATTTATTTTTAATTTTTTAGTTATTTTTTGTGTCACGTCATATACTCCAGACCCACTCATCTCCCTGTGCCCATGTATCTGTCCTTTGCCTTTGCAACTTCACTCCCAAAAAAAAACACATACATACACACAGAAAGAGAGAGGGAGAGAGGGAGAGGGAGAGGGAGAGAGAGAGAGAGAGAGAGAGAGAGAGAGAGAGAGAACAAGAACAACAAAACAAAGCAAAACCCCAAACATAAAAACATCTCATTGTAAAAGCTGTAATGTGTCTCATTGCACCCTAGACTATACCCTCTGTCCACACATGTTCACTTGCAAATGTTCATTGCAATGAGCCATTGCTTTGGTTCTAGGTCTCTGGCTTTTGTGGCACCATCAATATTGGTTCTTTACTGGGCCTCCTCCTCTTTTTCTTGTTGCCCTGTGTCCTGGAGATCTGCAGCTTTGAATGGGGTCCGTTGATGTGTCACAACAATTTCCAGATGTTATAGATGCTGCTTCGGTCAACTCAGAACCCTGGATCTGGGTGTAAGTGAAAGCTGAGCTGGTCAAACGCTGGTTCTCCTCCCACCCCTCTCTTTTTAAATTTTACTATTACTACTATTTATTTATTCACTTTTATCCCAGTTGTAGCCCCTTCTCTTTTCTCCCACTCCCCTCTCTCTCCCTCCCTCTTCCTTCCCTGTCACTCTCCCCTGTTCCACTGATAGGGGAAGTCCTCAGCCTACTGTCTGACTCTAGCCTATCAGGTTCCTTCAGGACTTTCTGGATCCTCTTCCTCTGTAAGCTGGCTAGGTCACCCCACCATGGAGAAGTGATTAAGGAACAGACAACCAGTTCTGTCTTAAGGGTAGCTCTCCAGCACTGCTCCATATAGGCCCTTCTATGTAGCTTGTCCTGTCTCCACTGTCAGAATTGCTTACTCCAAGTATTCTTAGAAGTCATTGCTGAAAATAGTGAGTGTCCTAGTAAGGGGAACAGGGGCTGTCTCTGACAGGAACTCAGTGGCTGGATCTTTGATCACCTCCCCCTAGAGGTGGAAGCAGCCTTACCAGGCCACAGGAAGACAATGCAGCCACTCCTGATGAGACCTGATAGGCTAGGGTCAGATGGAAGGGGAGAAGGACCTTCATTATCAGTGAACTGTGGGAGAGGTACAGGAGGAGAAGAAGGAGTGGAGCGAGGGTGGGATTGGGAGGGGCTGAGAGAGGAGGCTACAGCTGGGATACAAGTGAATAAATTGTGATTAATAAAATAAATAAATACATTTTAAAAAAACTAGAAAAATACAAAACCATTAGAATGTTAAGGAATAAGCTTTCAACACTTTAGTGTGGCAGCATTTAGCAGAGACTTTCCTCTAATTACAATAAAAGAAAATAATAAAGACAGGGTGGGATGTGTAAAAAAAGCAGTAGGAGTCAGGGTCAGCTCTCCCGACTTTCATGCTCTAGAGCCTATGTTTAAAAGTTATGGGACATTTAGGAGGTGCGGCTCTGCAGAAGGAAGTAGGTCAATGCTCCCAGGCTCCCCATACACCTACCATAACAGACTCTATTCTCTTTAACTGTGTGACAAGGTAAAACCCTTACTCTCCAAGATGGTTCTTGTCACATATTTTGACCCATTGATGAGAAAAGAAACATTATGTAAACAGAAAAACAATATTCTATAGTTAGCCTGCAATAACTCTCCTAAATTTTCCTTATATTTAGGGTCATTTTCAATAAATAAGAAGGAAGTAAACATACAAATGACTACTATTTAGGAAACACAAACAAGATTATATAATAATGATAAATGGAGTGTGCAGTAAAAAAAAAAACAAAAACAAAAACAAAAAAAAAAAAACCAGGTACTTCTGCAATTAAGCAGAATTAAACAATATCATTTAGAATTGTTGAAAATGAACCAAACAGTTATTATCAGAACAAAATTTCTTGATTCTTATAATAGTAACATATTTCCTAATCAAGAAAGGAAGGCCATAGCAACGGGTAAATGCTTTTGTGTTTTTGCTCCTGTGTGATGGACAGTAATGATTTTTAAAGGCTTAGTTCAAAAGTTACTCTAGAGTAATCATTAGTAAATGTGGAAAAGAAATGCCTTTTAGGAAATACAATCTTGAAATACAATCTATCACCAAAAAAAAAAGTTCTCATCAGTATCTCTTGAATTTTAATAATTTTTATTTCTGCCACTCAAGAAAGTAAATAATGTCTTGCCAAGAAACAGACTTTCCCAAAGTGCCCAGAATGCATGAGGATTCTGTTTGTAGCCACTCATTTATCCCCGTAAGCCGCCAGCATATTATCTTTCTTGCTATTTTTCAAAAGACATTTTGAACGTTTCTCTTTCCTTTTCTTTGATATTTTATTAAAATGTATCTAAAGGTGATGAATATTTTCAAAAATTTTATCTCATTTAACTTGTCAGTACTCAAAGCTAATTTTCATGCTAATATACTATTTATAAAGGGGAAAGATTCTTGTTAGGCTATCAGAGGGGCTGATAGCATAATTGATATTCTTAATGTTAAGAAAGTAACACAGAGAGTTACTAGTGATGGCCAGCTTAATAATGTAATTACCCTACTTAACTGGAAAGTCTGTGTATTTGTTTATTTACTTATTTATTTTAAGATCTTTGTGGCTCATTTATTCCTTACAAAGTTATCCCAAGTGTGCTATTGTCTAACGCATAGCAACTAATATGAGAACATTCAAAAAGCATATTAGAGCCCAATGAAAACAAACCATTTTAAAAATAGGATTCCCAGATATTAACATTACAAAAATTTTCGGATTGCTTACTTATCAGGTAGTCTACATTTGAAACTTGTGTTTTAGGAAACTATATTGCAGAGATTAAATAAAATAAAATAAAGCCTAGGACTGATGTCTGATGGAACGTAGAATTTCCATAACATTATTGAAGAAGGTGTTAAATGTGGGTTTGCCTCATTGATTGATCTGTCTAGAACAGTCTCCCTGACAGAGCTGCAGGAGACTTTGTATAAAAGGACTTTCTGTGGACAGGATATGCATATACCCTGAGGTTCCCAGCAGGGATCCTCCCCGGCTCAGCGGGATACTCTGCAGATACAATACATATGGAAAGCATTGCTTTCACTTGAGAGTATAACAGGATTGTAGATTATATATTCCTTTGTGCACTTTACACAAAAGTTTCTTTTGCTGAAGAGACAAAAAAAAAGAAGATAGTTTTGCTCTTATATTAAAGTACCTAAAATATATATGAAATACATAGAAAATATTGTAAATTGTAGTATCATACAGTTCTTATTCCGGTAACTGTACCATTTTTCTTCCCTAGACAGATCTGATTCAAGGCCTTAAATATATTCACATCAGAGTAGGCAGAGAATTCTAAAAAGTGCTAAGGACTCTTGTTTCTACACCATATTTACAAATAACAAAGTGAAATAAATACAAGTCTGCCCAAGTTTTCAGTAGTTTGTTAACTTTTAAAGTAAAATACAGAACTAGGTCTGCTGACTAAGTAACAAAGAGCATTTTAATAATCTTTACACATTAAAAGTTTATTGGCAATTTAACTTTCATTTTTGATGATGTTTTAGTCTATTTTTTCAGTCTTTTTTTAAACACCAGATTCAAATGGTAGAGCATGTCACTTTCTCATTTGCATTAATATATGCCCTTCTTAAAGGTATAAGATACTGGCAACATAAATATATAATAACATTGAGGCAAGAGAAATGAAAGCAGGTTCATAATTATCCTAAGGGTAGGACATTTTCAATATTTTATGATTCAGAATAGGTCCACAGGCTAATGTGCTAACAAATGAGAGCACAAACTCTAAATTTAGAATAACTACTTGAGTTAATATGTTCAGAGACTAGACTATACATTTTGAAAAATCAAAACCATTCAGTTTCTAGATTACACACACACACACACACACACACACACACACACAAATCATGATTACTTTAGAAAGATAATAGTTAAGAAGAAAATGCTTTCATTTCTCAAAAGTGTGACTTACAATATCACCTATCATCTATATCATCCATCCATCCATTCATCTATCATCTATCTATCTATCTATCTATCTATCTATCTATCTATCTATCTATCTATCCTATTCGATCTAGCTATCAATCCATCTATCTATTTATTGCAAACAGGCTCTTAAAATCAAATTAACCACTCTTACTTTTGCTGATTGCCCAAGATTGCTTATCCTCTATTCTGGCACAGAGAGTATCTATCTGCAGTGCATTTTAACTGTTGAGCTTTGTAAACTTTCTTAAACTTGGCCTCTTTCACTCCAATCTGCCTGCACACATGTGCTTAAAATCAGTAGAGTTCTCCACACCCCCTGGTGTTGCATCTTTATTCCACAGGCTGGCTGGTCAACAGTGGCTCTGTCTGAATATTCTAGGAACTTCCAAACCCCTTGATGCCTGTATGTGCACATGCTTTCTCAAAGTCCCATTTCCTGCTAGAAGCTAACTGGCCTGAGAATCAACTCCTGTGAGATTCCAATACCTAAATGTAAATTCCTCGTTTCTATATTAATTTGCTTGGCAAGCAACCGCTGAAGACAATGCCTTATTAAGTGATTGTCAAGCATTCTCAGTTTCTGCAAGGCATGGACCTATCTGAAGCCACAGTTTCCTGTACATAAAGCAGTAAATCTCAGTGCTTAGTGTGCGTACAACACAGCTAGCAGGTGGTTTCCTGTTAAATTACAGGAATCAAGTTGCAAACCTTAAAATAAACTTACTACCTGATTGGGTTTGTGATGCGGCCCATCTGTTGATGTATCTAAGGCATGCCCAGGTGACAGGTACAGGGGACCTCTGGAGTAGGTATGAGGAAAGCCAGCATGAGGCAGCCCTTTTGCCCTTCACAGCACCAGGTATGCACACGGTTCACGAACATACACGCAGACACAACACTCATACACATAAATTTACGAAAAATGAGCTCTCCAACTGACTTCTAAAATTATGTGAAATACCATTTTGAAGTTCGGATGCAATCTGACTAGCTTGGTACAACATTGAAAGTTACATAAACCATATGTTGCGGAGAGAGTAAAATCCGCCATATAAACTCAAATACACAGAAGGGAAATTTTATATAGAGTAAAAGGACTATCTGGCAATAGAAAATGTTTCAATCAAATGAATGAATAGAAACAGTTGAGCCAAATATTCAAAATGTACAACTGATTAAATATGCCAAAAAATAAATGGCATAAATTTTAGCATTGTGACGCAACAATTTTTTGGGCTTTCATCAGTCATGTTTAATGAGATAACCTGCAAGGCAGTGGCTGAAGAAGGAAGAATCCTTCTCTTGACTCTGCAGTTATGCGCCTGACGGTTCACTGCACCCTGCTCAAAGGAATAGGCTTCACTGAGTCATGGCATCTGCAACGCTATTAACTAGTACAAAGGCTCGTTGTTTTCTTCTAATTGCCCACTTATACGTAGTTGTTTTTGTTTTGTTTTGTTTTGAGATAAACTCATTTAACTTACAATAGTAATTCAAAAAGAGGTACTAATAAAGCAAATATGGAGTTTTTTGAGACAGGGTTTCTCTGTGTAGCCTTGCCTGTCCTGGACTTTCTTTGTAGACCAGGCAGGCCTCAACTCACAGAGATCTGTCTGCTTCTGCCCCTCTGAGTGCTGAGATTACAGGTGTGCACCACTGTGCCCAGCTGATCTATTATCATGTATATATTGTCTCACTTCCTTTTCTCGTTGCTATGGCAAAATACCTGATAAAACAAGCAGAGGTTTGTTTTGGTTACAGTCTGGTGATTCACTGATGACTTGTCATGGTGGGGAAGACATGACAGCACGTGTTGATATTGCACCCATAGTTAGAACACAGAAAGAGAAGAATGCTTATTCTCTGAGGGCTTTCTTCATTTTACACAAGGCAAAAAACCTCAGCCTGTGGAAGGGTGATGTCCACAGACACAAAGGCCTCCCTCCCTCAACCAACCGAGAAAATCCTTCACAGATAAGCGCAGATGTTTTCCAGTTGATTATAGATTTTAATAAGTTGACAATATTAATCATCACAGATATGGATGATACTGCAAGAGATTTTGGCTTCCATGCAGTTTATCTGAAATTCTCAATCCCTTTGCATGGGTAAATTTATAGAATGATGCAAACAGGAAGCATTTAAAAAGTAAACTAAAGGCAAGATGACAAGTTAAGGAAAAGCCAAGTCTGATAATTTAAAAGATTTATCTAGAGAGAGTGAAAGTTATTTACACTTACAGAAAATTGTGACTAAACCTAAGCCAAGAAGGGCGTTAAGCAGAAAGATGATATCTCTTGCTATTGAATTGGACCCAAACTGCCAACCCAAGACCCGTGTTTGCACTCCACCATTGGGAAGAGCAGCTATAGCAGGAGTTGGAGAGGCAAGTCTATGTGTGCTCATTGGATTTATGACATGTGCTAAATATTCAGTGGAGATAAATCCAGAAACACTCTGTAGGTGGAATTTTGGGAATTGGTTCAATATAAGATTCAAATTTTATTCACTGTTCAAAATTAGCTCAAATGCTGTTGGCCTATCAATGTTTTTCTTTTTCTTTTCTTTTCTTTTTTTTTTTTTGTTGTTGTTTTTTTCTGGAAGGTTGGCTGACAAGCCAACATTAACATGATGCCCATCTTAAAAGCGTTTTGGATCAAAAGGAGAAAGACGGACCTTAAAGAATTACAGAATTGCAACCATACTCTAACTGGAGAATTCAAAAGACAGACCTTAGTACAAATTGCTCTGCTGAGTTCTTTATGGTTGCATGAAGAACCGAAAGGGTTGTCGGAAGGCTCACATTTAATTTCTGCGATGGTTGAACCTGTAAAAATTTTGACAGCTTCTTGACACCCCAGAACTCACAGAATACTTGTTCACTCATTGAAAGTAAATATCTGTCAGCTGCCAGAAAGTGGCGGGAAAGATGCCTACAACTCACCAGACTCTTTGTTTTATAATGATTATTATTTTAATCACAGATACCTGCTGGGTCTGTTTCATAATTCCTAAAGAAAAAGAAGGGATTTGTTGAATGAAAGGCCCAATTTCTGCTTGTCAAATTAAACAAGGTCAGAGAAACAAAACAGGTTTTACAAAATCATAGAGAAGGGATAAAATATAAAAATGAATTCCTGGTAGGCACACATACATTCAAATATACATACACACATGCATGTATATATGAATTTTTTTTAATTAATTCAAGCCACAGAACATGATATAACTGATATCTTTGCTTCTTCTCAATAATAAATCCAACATCCTTTGGTATTTGCTTACCATCATCATTATAGCTCAATTTTAAAGTATCCTTCTTCATTGCTCTTTAAAAATTGTCTTTGTTGTTTTTTTTTCCAGATAACCACTTTCTATGACTATTAAAATAATATACTTAAATATATTTAAGTACATTACACAAATTTCCATTCATAAATTTGTCATATATAATTTACCTGGTTTACTAACTATATACACTGAGTATTTAATAAACTTTGTTCCACTTTATACACAATTATGTCATCTGTTTTTCTGCCCACATCTCTAAAGAATACATAAAATATAATACACAGTTGAGGATAAAAACAATTTCAATGTGACTCTCTCTAATTATCACATTCACATTCATAGGCAGAATGACACTAATTATTTTAATAATAATGTCAAGAGACTGAATGTTGGATACCAGTAGTTCATTTACAATTTAGCAGCGTACTTACAACTATAATCAGGGCTGCTTCCAAAAATATGTATTTAAATCCCAGTATTCTAATTACATCAAAGTTTTCTACTTAAACTGATCTTGTGGGACAACAGCAGATGATGTCTGCTGTCTACATATGTCATTTTTCTCAGCCAAATTTTCAATTACATTTATGTTCAACATAAAATATATATTCACTATTTCATAATAATCTAGGTGTTCATAACTCTCAGCTCACCACCTCCCCACCAAATATTACTCTTAGCCAATCATAATCCTTTCTCTGTCTAATGCCATGTAGCTGACTTGTCAGTCATTTTACTATGCCAGTCATTGACCACTGTGTCTCTGTTGCATGAAATTGTGCTAAATATATCATTCCATAGTCTTTCAGATTTGAAGATGTTGTTATACATACGCTCTTACAAGTTATCTAGATATCAAGTCATACATATGCTAGTTGGATTCATAATAGAGCAGGGTATTATCTTTTTTCATAATTTTTTAAATTTTTTATATGAATTACAGTTTATTCACTTTGTATCCCAGCTGTCGTCCCCTCCTTTATTCCCTCCCAATCCCATCCTCCCTCCCTCTTCTCCTCCCAAGGCCCTATCTTTTAAAATAGATAGCTCTGTATAATTCTCAAATTAATTTTAATTTATATAAAAGACTTGCAACTTACTCAAATTATATCATTAATATGCGACATATTTTTGAAATGATATGAAATTAGAAAAAAAAAATCCCAAAGAGCATTCTAAAACAGCTCTCCAAAATATCAGTAAGTTATGAATGTCTTGTGCACTTATTGTGACTCTAATTTGTATTTTCTGTCTTATATTGACTATTCCAATAGCTACTACTTAGGATATGTTGAACGTTGGACCTTAATGCTTGAGTTGTAGCTTTGTGTCAAAGAAATGCTAAAAATGTTTAAGGCCCTGGTTCTCGCAATACTGTTTAGGATTTTTGCCTATGTGAATGTTGGAATATCCTATATTACTTCTCTACATTTATGTACTGACTTCATTTCTTGGGCACACTAACTTTCTACATGTAACCATTTGTATTGTAGTTCTATATTTTCAAATTTAGTATTTTATTTTTTGTATCTTTGTTCATATTTTAATAACCTGTAGGGTTTTTATTCCTTTATACTTCACCCTGAACAAAATCCTCCTAATTATGCTTGACCATTATTTTACCATAGATACTCTAAAATAAGCTCATCCAGACAGATTATTTCTGTTAACTTAAATACAGAAAAACAAAGAACTGATATCTTCATAATTCTGAGTCATTTTATCCATAACTATAGAATTTTTAATAGTACCAATTGAAGCATAGAGACATTTTCATGCTGACTCTCTACTAATCAGGAGAGTATTTGTGACCGTTGCGTTAAGTTCTCCACATGGTGTGCAGTCACTGACGATTGTAACGCACACATGAACCGCATATAAATTCCTCATATATTTCAGTGAAAATGTTATCTGGCATTTTGCAAATATATGATTTATCTGCTCTGTAAGAATTCAGGTTTCAGACATAAGGCATACTCACTTCCTAAGGTGAATCTGGAATGCAAAGCACACACGCCATTCATTATCTTAGTTTGATAAAAATGATACTCTGTTTACTTTCTGTTTATCTTAATGCACCTTGATTGGGCAGGTGGAGACAGCAAAGGCAAAATCTAGAAAAAAGTAAATGTTTGGAAATTAGTTTGCTTATAACCTAACCAATTATTTTTTGTTAGGTAATTTTTACTTTCTTGGGGAATCTAAAGATTTATATATTTTATGCATATATGAGCACTGTTTTCATGCACAGCAGAAGAGGGAATCAGATTCCATTACAGATGTTTGAAGGTCACCAGTTACCATGTGGTTTCTGGGAATTGAACTCAGGACCTCTGGAAGAACAGCCAGTGCTTATAACTACTGAGCCATCTCTTGGGCCTCCTTTTCTTGGGGAATCTAAATATGTTAACATGTCCAAAGAAGGCTAGCATTCACAGAATTCTAATGCAAAATATGAAAATACCACTTAAATACTGCAGAATTAACACACCTCTGGTATCAGTTTATGAAAATCTGGCTAAGTAACATACGTTTTATTAAAGGATCATGCAAAATCTACTGAACACCTATTTATCTACAAATTCAGACTTTTTTTTTCCATCTTTGTGATATAAATTCTTAAATGGAATTATCAAAGGTAGAAAAATTCCTTTAAAATTTCCAGAAACATCTTTATTAGTTCTTGATTCTGAAAATTTAACAATAAAGAAATAATCATGTTTTTTTTTTCATGGGCTTTTATATGAGTGATTGATATGTACTAAACTCAACTACAATAAAAAGTTGTAGCATAATGATTACAGAAAGGCAAAAAATATATCTACATGTTTGTGTAGGTAGACGTAGAGCATGAATATTTATCTAAGGGACACAGATGGACAAGGGACTATGAAGGAATGACAGCTTTGTCATGCTTTCTTCTCTTCCTTCATAATTCTGATAACATGTACAAAACTGAAAATTAAATGACTTGTAAATAAAAATAGGACTTTGAAGGTAAATCAATTTTATAAATATTTTCTGACTTGAGTACTAATGAGAACAGAGACAAAATTTAAATGCATTTAAATTAAATTATTGCTTATTGTTAGATTGCAAATCATATATTTGCAACAAGTGAGTTCTAATAAAGAGAAAATGTCCACTTTTCAGTTGCTGCACAGAACCAGCTATTGAGACACATCCTAGAATTAGCATGAATTTTCTTCTACCAGAAAACCAACTACATGATTGTTGTTAATGAATGGTTGAGAAGCACCTGAACATTTTAATACCTCCTTAATGGGAGTTGTGTGGGAGAATTGTATGTGCCTGTGATGGAGACTTACAAAGAGAAATTCTCTTAAAGATAAATGTCAAAGCCGGTAAATGTGCCCATGGTCATTTTATGCCCTAGGAAAAAAGAGTTTCTGAAAGCTTAATGGAAATTAATATTACATATAAATCAACATTTAATACATAGTATAACAGAATGTCATGGAAAGCATAAAGTACAATTAATTGCTTAATTAATTCACTCATTGACCATTGTATTTAAGGTATTTTAAGTACTAGTAATTCAGCAATAAGTAAAACCAGGGAAGTATTTTTGTCTAAATCTGACTAAGTTCTGTCAGAAAGATCTTAGAGAGTCAGTCAAAGTTACTGACAATAGACCAGGTGTGGAGAGCATTACAGAAAAGATTAAAACAATATCACAGAAAAATGGACCATGGGATTTCAAAGAGAGATTCAACATGTGTGTGCAACAGAGAATAAAGGGAATGGATTGATTCGAGAGAATACTCCAGCAGAGAGGGAAAGGAAAAAAAATAGAAGAAGGCAAAATTTTGTTTCTTATAGGAGAAAACCAAAGTTCGGTAGAATATTTCCACTAAGTAGAATATAATGGCAGCAGAGAGGAAACAGACAAGTAGGAGATTTAATAAACTCTAGAGATTTTAGTTTTTGAAAGATCAAAAAAGAAAAAAAAAGGAATGAGATCTTTGGGGGAGTAGAATGACATAATCTGACCTCTTAATTAAAGATTCGTGTCAGCCACACACTGAACAGTCTACGTTGTGTAAAAGCAGACAGCAGTTAGGGTCCTCTCTTTTGCTTAGTATGTTTAGATGTACAGATTTTAGTGGGTTTATTCTATGTTGTATGTTTATATGAGTGAGTATATACCGTGTGTGTCTTTTTGCTTCTGGGACAACTCAGTCAGTATGATCCTTTCCAGGTCCCACCATTTACCTGCAAATTTCATGATTTCCTTATTTTTCATTGCTGAGTAATATTACATTGTATAGATCTACCACAGTTTCAGCATCCATTCTTCAGTTGAGGGGCATCTGGGCTGTTTCCAGCTTCTGGCTATTACAAATAAAGCTGCCACAAACATGGTTGAGCAAATGTCCTTTTTGTGTACTTGAGCCTCTTTTGGGTATATGCCTAGGAGTGGTATGGCTAAAATGTTCAATTCCCATTCTGAAAGGCAAAGAGGATGGACATCAGAAGAAAAAGAAAACAGGAAACAACCTAGGAACCTGCTACAGAGGGCCTCTGAAAGCCAGAAGAAGAAAACAGGAAACAACCTAGGAACCTGCCATAGAGGGCATCTGAAAGCCTCTGCCATGCAGACTGTGAAAGCAGATGCTGAGCCTGATGGCCAACTGACAGGCAGAGTGAATGGAATTTTATGTAAGAGCTGGAGAGGACAGGAACTCCACAAGGAGAGCAACAGAACAAGAAAATTTGAACACAGGAAACTTCCCAGAGACTCATACTCCAACCAAGGACTATTCATGGAGATAACCTAGAACCCTGACAATGCAGCCACTTCTGATGAGAACTGATAAACAGACCAGAAAGAAGGAGAGGAGAACCTCCCCAATCAGTGGACATGGGGAGGGGCATGCATGCAGAAAAGGGGGAGGGTAGGACCGGGAGGGGAGGAGGGAGGGGCTTATGGGGAATACAAAATGAATAAAGTGTAATTAATAAAAGTTAAAAAAAAGAATTAAAAAAAAAAGCAGACAGCAGGCAACATTAATGCAGTGTCAGGTTTGAGATAGTGGTGTGGCTAATGGTGGCCGGGCGAAAGTGCAGGGAATTCAAACTTAAATGTTTTGGGAGAAAGGCCATAGGGTTTGTGAAAGGTTATATAGGCAATATTAAAATATAAAGAGTTAAGAACAAAATTAAGTATTCCAATATATTTTACCAAAACTAAAAGTTGAATCAATAAACAGAGACATATGGAATGATGAAGACAACCCTGGGAAGAAAATTCAAAGAGATTCTCACTTTTGATATATTCCATTTAAAATTTTAAATTACGGAGGAAAAAAAAACTGTCTGAATTCAAAAATATATGTTCAGAAGAATGTTTTTTCTGAGTAAGGATGAAAATATTTCTTCCTAAGCATGGATGAAAACAAAGCCTACAACAGTTAGAAAGAGTAGGTAAAAAGGATGGGATCTGAGTCTGTGATAGAATATCTTCAAGGTCCTTTAGAGAAAATGGTCTAAACTTTTGCTGCCTCACCACCTGTAGATTTGGAGAGAAGTAGGAACCACGTAGTCTGTCAAACTGTTATCTTCTCCACCATTCTTTTTTTTAAAGTCATATATATATATATATATATATATATATATATATATATATATATATATATATATGTACAATTTATTCACTTTGTATCCCGATCATAGTTACCTCCTTCATCTCCTACCAGTACCAACCCTACCTCTTCCCCCATCCCTCTCCCTTTGTCCACTAAAAAGGGAGAGTCCTCCTACCCTACCATCTGAACCCAGCTTATAAGTCTCATCAGGACTGTCTGAGTCCTCCTTCTCTGTGGGCTGGTAAGGCTGCCCTGCCAGGGGAAAGTGATTCAAGAGCACAGAAGCTAGTTCATGTCATAGACAAAACCTGTTCCACTTACTAGGTAAGCCCACACGGAGACTGAACTCTCTTGGGCTACAATTGAGCAGAGGGTCTAAGTTCTCTCCATTCATGGTCTTGGTTGATGCATCAGTCTCTGAAGGCTCCTCTGGGCTCAGATATTTTGGCTCTTTTGGTCTCCTTTTGGACCTCCTGTTCCCTCCAGTTTTTTCTATCTCCCTGTCTTCCATAAGACTCCCTGTGCTCTGCCTAAAATTTGGATGTGAGTCTCAGCATTTGCTTCCATCCCCTGCTGAGTGGAGTCTTTCAGATGGCCTCAGTAGTAGGCTCCCCTCCTGTTTCCTTTCTTCTACCACTTCTGCTTGTATTCTGAATGAGAATTAAACATCCTCCCAAGGGTCCTCCTCATTGTTTGGCTTCTTTCGGTATGTAAATTTTAGAAGGTTTATGGTATATCACATAGATAATATCTGCTTATAAGTGAGTATATACCATGCCTGTGTTCTGCTTCTGGGATATCTCACTCAGGATGATCTTTTCTGGTTCCCACCATTTTGCCTGCATATTTCATGATGTCCTTGTTTTTAGTACCTGAGTAGTTTTCCATTGCATAAATATACCAAATTTTTCCATATCCATCCTTCAGTTGAAGGACATCTAGTTTGTTTCAAGTTTGTGCCTATTACGAGTAAAGCTGCTATGAACATAGTTGAGCAAATGTCCTTGTTGTATGGCAGAACATTTTTTGGGTATATGCCCTGCAGTGGTATAGCTGGGTCTTGAGGTAGGGCTCTTCCAAGTTTTCTGAGAAAGCATCAGATTGATTTCCAAAGTGGGTGTACAAGTTAGCTCTTGCACCAGAACTGGCGTTCCTGTTTCTCCACATCCTCTTAAACATGTGTCATCCTTTGAGTTTTTTTTTATTCTCTTATTTTTATTATTTTTATTTTTAAATTAAATTTTATTTTTTTATGTTAGTTACTGCTTATTCACTTTGTATCCCAGCTATAGTCCCCTCCCTCATTCCCTCCTAATCCCACCCTCCCTCATCTCCTCCCATGCCCCTCTCTAAATCCACTGATGGGGGAGATCCTCCTTCCCTTCCATCTGATCCTAGCTTATCAGGTCTCTTGAAGACTGACTGTAATGTCCTCCTCTGTGGCTTAGCAAGGCTGCTCCTCCCTTGGTGGAAAGGGGAGGTCAAAGAGCTCCCCTTTGTTGTCACTTTCTTATTTTTTATTACTATTTATTCACTTTTTATCCTCACTGTAGCCCCCTCCCTAGTCCCTTCCCTTTCCAATCCCATCCTCTCTTCTTCTTCTCCTCTCATCCCCCTCCCCTAGTCCTCCTTTCCTTCCATCTGACCCTAGCCTACCAGGTCTCATATTCATTCTGATAGGTGTAAAATAGAATCTCAGAGTCATTTTGATTTACATTTTCCTGATGACTAAGGACCTTGAGAATTTCTTTAAGAGTTTCTCCACCATTAGGTATTCCACTGTTGAGGATTCTCTGTTTAGCTCTGTACCCCATTTTTAATTGGATTATTTGGTATATTGGTGTTTAATTTATTGAGTTCTTTATTTACTTTGGATGTTAGGCCTCTGTCTGATATAGAGTTAGTGAAGATCATTTCCCAGTCTCTAGGGTGTCATTTTGTTCTCTTAACAGTGTCCTTTGCTTTATCGAAGGTTTTCAGTTTCATCATGTTCTATTTATTCATTGTTGATCTTTGAGCCTGAGCTGTTGATGTTCTCTTTAGGAAGTTGTCTCCTGTGCCAGAGTTTGAGGTTCTTCCCCACTTTTTCTTCTAAGATGTTTAGTGTGTCTGGTTTTATGTTGAGGTCTTTGATCCACTTTGACTTTACTTTAGTGAAAGGTGATATGTATGTACATATATATATATATATATATATATATATATATATATATATATGGATCTATTTACATCTTTCTACTAGTAGACACCTAGTTAGACCAGCACCATTTGTTGAAGATGCTATCTTTTTCCATTGTGTAGTTTTGGCTTCTTTGTCAAAAATCAGGTGTCTATAAGTGTGTGGGTTTATTTCTGGATCTTCAATTTGATTCCATTGATCCACTAATCTGTTTCTATGTCAGTACCATGCAGTTTTTATTACTGTTGCTTTATATAGTAGAGCTTGAAAGACAGAGATATCTCCAGAAGACCTTTTATCATATGTTTGTTTTGGTTATTCTGGGTTCCTTTTTTGTTTTTCCATATGAAGTTGAGGATTGTTCTTTCATGGTCTGTAAAGAATTGTGTTGTTATTTTGATGGGAATTTGTTGTCATCAGCACTTCCTTCAAATAAAGTAACAGTATGCCAGTATGACCTTGGTGGCAGTAGAGTAAATAAGTGATTGTTTGTCTTTCATGACAAAGTTGATATCACCCAGCACAAAGGGTTCATTACAATTATAGTTCAGTAAACAATTATAAAGCAGTGTGGTTTTCTCCTGCTTGTCGTAATTGAGTATACAAAAAAAAATTAATAATTATGGGATGGATTCCAGGTGAATTGAGATTTGTACAGGTAGTGTAAGGAGAAGAGAGAGGCACACATATATGCCAGTAGATGATGTGAGCATTTGTAACCTTGTGCCATTTTAGTGTTCACAGGGATGAAATGTAAGTGAGTAAAGTCAGAGACTGAACATAAATAGACACTGAGAGATAGATGGAGGATTAGAAAGGATGTTTCTCACATTGCATTTCATGAGAGAAAGTTTAAGACACTACTTACTATTCTTACATTTATTATAGTATTCCTTTACAAAAACTTGTAATAATTAAATATTCTTTTAGCTGTGTATATGCTTAACGGGACTGGTCTAGGCATTTATTACTAATTTTACTAGAGCTGAAGATATGGGTCAGAGTGCTTATTTACTGTACAAGGACTGAACTTAATTCCAAAACAAACATCATTTTTAGGAGGGTTAGAGCTCAATTACAAAAGCAGGGAGTGAGCATATCATGCGAGTGAAAATATTTGTGTTCGTTTTTAAGGTGCTGAAATCGTACCTTTATAAAATCTGCTTCATTTGTCTAGCTAACACTGAGGTAGTTTCCTGGAATGTGTAGCCACAGGGCACATACTCATGGAAATGATAATGGACATTCCTGTTAAAGAAGCTGCTCCCTGTAATCCTTTTAAAGTTCATCTCCATCTTCAATTCTATAATTTTGGTTTATTCCCAACAATAATAACCGGGAATGTTAACAAGGGACCAATGGTGGGCTTGGCACACCTAACACCTTCTACCAAGAACGTTTCCACAGCTGCTTACTAAGACATAGTGCTATGTTGCAGTAACTACCTCTTGCTTCTCTCCTTCCAAAGGAAAGTAAGATGCTGCAGGTCATTTGTGCCTGTGTCTTAGATGGTAGTGTTCATCCAACATATCAACATTGTTTATTAGGATTTGTCATATCATTAACTAGTGATCTACATCAAACTGATGCTGATTTGGAGAACATTTTCATCTAGGTATACAAAAACCAAAAAATTCTTCATATAATTTTATTTAGTCCTAGCAGCATCCTTATAAAATTTGATGCCATTCGTATGCATCCTTGTTGGGTAAACAGTTGTGAAGAGGTTAAACTATCATTCCAAGAGTGCACAGACCAGAATACTACAGAGGTCACGGTGCCTGGAGCCTGAACAGAAGCTTCTTGGCATCCTTGTAGCATTTATTCCATCTATATTTATCATAAATCAAATGGATTTTTCCTTATCATCTATCCATTGTACATTGCATTTATCTTGGAAAGACTTCTAACCAGTGTTATATATGATAATTCAATGTTCTACTCCTAATAACCTCACATATTGTGTGTTTGAGAGAATGCTCATTCCAGCTTCTGGTCCTAACCGGAGGACATTGTCTAATACTTAACTGGTCAACAATTCAAAGTATATTTAAAATAACCCATTGACAAATGACCCTGGGACAGGACTGATTGATAAGTGGTGTTTGAAGGCTAACCAGTGGAAGCCTGTCTTCTGAATGCAGAGCCTCGATCACCTTGGAATAATTTAAAGTGATTAACTATACATCAATAGAGCCACCAAGGTCATCCTTCCAAGAATAGCTATGGAAACCAGGTAAAAGCCAATGCTAGACTCAGAAACAGTGTTCACATTTGTATATCAAAATAAGAAGCATCTTTACCACCAAGCAACAACTCAGTAACCTTTTATATATTTAAGGTGGCTAGGTTTAGTAAGAAAGCTTCCAGGATGTGGTTTCTATTAAAATAGCAGGTGTTTCCTGGAAGACATTTTGAATATGAGCTTTTAACTTTAATTAAAAATAATTACGTATTTTCATCCCACTTGTTCATGTCATCTCTGTCCCCCCTCACAAATTTATACCCTGCTCCTCTCTAACCATGTTTGATACACATACAAACACACACGTATATGAATGAATAAACATTAACCTACAACCTGCTGAATCTCTTCAGTGTTGATTATATACATATTGAATACATATACATATACATATACATATACATATACATATACATATACATATACATATACATATACATATACATATACATTTGTATTCCTTTTTTCCAGGGCTGACCACTTGGCCATTTTGCCTACTCTGTGAAGAATCCTTCCTGGTAAAGGCTGAAGGAATTGTATAAGATACTGTGGTTGTTTGACTAAGAATGACCACTTATAATGTCACATATATCTGAATGTATTGTCATCAGGGCATGGCATCATTTAAGAGGAAATAGAAGGATTAGGAGTTGTGGCCTTGTAGGAGGAAGTATGTCACATGGTGTGGGCTTTGATATTTCAAAAGTGTATGTTAGGCTGAGTCTCATAGTCTCTCCCTCTCTCCTCTCTCTTCCTTCCCTCCATCTTTCTCTGCATGACCAGGTAGTAGCTCTTAACAGCTTCTCCATCACTATGTCTGCCTGCAAGCTACCATGCCACCAAGCATGATGATAATGGACTAAACCTATGAAATTATAAGTAGCACTCATTCAAATGTTTCCTCTAATAAGAGTTGCCTTGGTCATGATGTCTCTTCACAGCAATAGAGTACTGACTAAGACAGATGCTTAAATTCATGAAGCTTTAAAAATAAAAGCTCTATCAATTTGGTTTGTGGATTATTATAAACTTAGCCCAATCTTTATTAAATTTCATTATTTCTTCTTAAAGAATACTATTCAAAACCACCTTTATTTTCTACTACTATGAAATGTGTGTGCTTGTATCTGTTTTTTAGCTTGTCCTTTTCAAATATTTATAAAAATTATTAAGATTATTAATCTGTTTGGATGATCATCTTTAGATAATTTATAATTATACTATATTATTAAAATCTGAAGGGTGGGACTGGGAGAGGAGGAGGGAGAGGCTTATGGGGGGATACAAAATGAATAAAGTGTAATTAATAAAAGTTTTAAAAAAATCTGAAATATTTAATGTATACTTAATAACAGTCTATGAAAATCACATAAAATTTTCACCCTATTGAAACTTTTCAAAGGTCATAGAGAGCCAGTCACTTTTATGGAGCTCCCTGACTTATTTTTACAGAATTTACAATTATAAGAAGGATTTAAGGCAATTATTTAATTTGTTTTCTGTTTTCATTAATATTTAAAATCTCAAACAAAAACTTTTTGTCAGGATTCCCTAAGGACAATTAATTGTTATGTGTTCATCAATCCTATAAATGAACACATTTGTGTTATACACATACTGCATTAAATATCAGTCAAAGTAATTATGCAGTGTATGTTTGCTAAATTTTCATTCTCATATAGATTAAGTCACACACATTAGTATAGTTTGATTACGTGGTAGAGGTGATGGCCAGGTGTTCAGAATCCCCAGCAGGGCTTGGTCGCTTGGTCTCTAGACATCTCAAGAACAGGTATTTCTGTGCATGTCATACTACAGCCTTTCACTGAAATAGCAGGAAATACACATAGTTAATAAAAGCTACTTTGTGGGAGGTTATAAACTGTTCTATAAAATGTGATGTTAGCAGTGAACATGAAATTAGGTAACAGATAGAGCATACATTGCAACTAAACTCACTGAGAAAAGCCAACAGAAATACAGTGAAAGGCTTCAATGTTGCTGGTAGTTCCTATAAGAAAGTTTGATTCTTGAAAGTACCACAGGGCCTCAAAGACTAGAACTAAGCCCATTCTGATGTATCTAATCTTCTGTAAATGAGCATGTCTTGCTTTGCACAAACTCTTTCAGAAAATAAGTACACAGAAATCATATTAAAAATAACTGGTGGGTCTTATTTGCCTAGAGAAAATCTTATTTCACTTATTTAAATTTATATGATATATGTGTTTCTGTCTGAGTTGGTGTATTCCATTTATATTTAGATTCAGGAGGGCGTTGGATCCCCTTAAACTGGCATTACAGTGAGTTATAAATTGCCTACTGAAAAGAGAACCCGAGTTCATATCAGAGAGTGCTGTTAACCACAAGTCATCTCTAAAGCCCCTGAAAAATCCTTTTTTGGCAAGAATGGTGCAAAAATTTTAGAGCATTTACTTTTAAATATAATTGTTCAACAGAACACATGCATTGGGTGGTGAACAATCAGACTTAATAATCAGGTTTAATGTTTGGCTTGCTAAAGTCACATAGTGAAAGAAAGTATTTTTGCCAGCTTTCTTTTGAATGCTATAAAACCTAACATTTCCAAATAAAATGTGTAGATAGATATCACATTAATTTCTTATTAAGTGTGCATATAGCTTCTTATTAAAAAGAGAAACAGAAAACATCACAATTCATTATTTGTTGTACATATTTCTAGTTGCCTGTCAGCTCAAGGATAGCAATTATTTTCTTATTTTCTGGTTTCTAAAATAAAGTCTGATTACATGTTAGAATGATGGTGTTACTTCAGAATTTAAACTACTGCTTTCACAATGAAAGAATAAATTTTGAACTTGAGCTAGAAAATGTGCATATTAGTGATCATTAGAGTTGAAGGCAGGTTCTAAAGAGTTTGTGAGGTGACTGTTGCTGTGATAAGATAGATTTTCCAGAGCTGATGTCCTGCACACATAGACAACACGCCACAAATACACGCATACCCACACACACTCACCTTAGTATATCACACACAGGCACATACTTGCCTTGCTTTTACTTACACACCTTACCTTGTTTTTATTGAAATATAAGGCAATGATAATTGGTCTCCTGTTGTGGGAAGGCTACCAGAAAGGTGTGGAAAGTTTTTAAATGTCCAAACCTACCAATGATTACTTACGAAACCTATCACTCATTCTTAACTCTGAAATCATACAATAACTTTTGTACTAGTTGATGAAGAATGTATGGATTTTTTTTCTGTCTAGATAAACACTATTTTAACTTCTTAAGATAGTCCTTCACTTTGAGTGGACTTACATCTCCATGAAACTTTTATAGGTTGAACACGTTAAGATTCCAAACTATATTTAATAAAACACATCTACTGAACAACACAGTCTAAACTGCCCAGTAAAAGCACTGCTGGGCTGTCCATCACAACCACATTAGGGATAAATGGGAGCTATAGTCACTTGGAGTGTTGGGCTCACTGATGCCCAACATATGATAAAATCCCACCTTGTGTCACTAAAACACAAACATTTGAAGTAGCTAGTGGATTAGCCTATAGAATAGTCCATATTAGTAGGAGTTCACTGGGAAGATTTTTCGTGAAATTTTCAGGATTTCTTTTGACTATATATTCTTTTGTAGTACAGTTTGAAAAATTTTAAGCAGAATCAGCATAAGTTAGATGTGCCTCTATGTTTTTAAATTATTGCCACAAATTCCTCATGTTACTATAATCTTATATAAAACACACAAAACAAGTGACAAAAGTTGACATAAAAGATTCTAATATGATGGCTGAGCCAATGGGATTTTTTTAAAATCTAATACACAAGTTGGTGTTAGTTAATTTAAGCTTTGCTTCTGTCTTCATATTTGTTGTGAAACAGTAGACCTAAATAGGACCTTATGTGTATGATTTAGACAGCTAATAAACCCACTATCTATTCCAAGTTAAATTTTACTTATCCTACAGGATTGTAATAAATAAATATATATGTGCTAATATATATGCATATCTATTAATATAGGGTCTCGCTATGCTGACTGGCCTTATATTCACAGAAATATTCCTACCTATGCCTTCCAAATCCTAGGATTAAAGGCATGTATCAACGTAACTTGACTGAGCCTTTTATTCAAATAGTCTGTCAAAGAAGACATACCCAACTCTGATTGAACAAAAGGCAATATAAACATTAAAATAATAATTTAAAGTAAATTAACCTATATACCCATGGCCTTTTCCCAAGCAGCAGGATATCTTTGGAGATGAACATATTATTTAAATTAGGCTGTTGAGATACAGGAGAGCTTTTGTGTAGGGCTGAGAGCTAGAAAGATATTGTCTCCTCCCTATCACCATAATGTGTGCAGGAGTTAACCTCTCTCAACCTAGACATATTGTGGTATGAGGACAGGGAACCCAATTTCTGTGAGTAGCCATCTTGAATAGTGCTAGAAGACAAATGGAGCTGGGCATCGAAAGTACCTATGGCAATATAAGCTGGACTCCTTATCCAGACCACAACTGTTTTCCAGTTTGTCACCCAAAGTGTGGGCGCAAATCAATTGCCTGAGAATTTATTTCATTAAGTGTCTGTTACATGCAGCTGAAGGCATCTTTCTGATAGCTTTATTATGTTCCATACAATCGATTCCTGTTGTCTACCTTAATTCCTAGTTCAACTTAATGAGGTTGATTATCCACTTCATTATTCACATTTTACTGATAAACAAACTGAAGCTTTGGGCATTAAATTGGAGCATCAGAGTAAGACAGAAGGACATTCTGGTTAAGTGTCTTCATCTCCTCTTCTCTAAAGCCTGTGCGATTGAACTGCTTTACTTTGAAAACTCAGAGAGGAATACCTAACAAATTCTTTAAATGCTTTGTATCAGTACTTTTCATGGTTACTTTTAAATTTGCCTTACAAAAAAGGTGGAAGATGGGCAGGCAGCCAGGATGTGCATTAATTCTGGATGATGAACCTAGATTGATAACTCATGTACATATAAATACATAATACCCATGCCACATCTATAAAGAAAGTGACATTTAAATAGACAGTCACAAAAAATAGGTCTCGATCCCAAATTGCCAGTGGAAAGTCGCTTCTGTCGTGCCAGATTGTTATGCAGTTTTGCATAAGTTCAGCTCATGATTTCTTGAGGGCATTTGTCTAAATTTAATTAGTAGGGTCTGTGCCATGTATAACAGAAGCAGTCATACGCAAAACCGACGGGATAATGTCATTCGAAAGCAATGAAATAGGAGACCGATGTGCTTCTGTATGACTTTGTTCCCAACAGTGGACACTACGGTAACAAAAATGTCCCAGATTCAACTTGACATCTTAATATTCGTGAAAACTGACAAAAAAAATTTGGTCTTCAGCTATTTTCATAACATATTTGTGTTTTCAGTTTCTCTCATTTGTCTTAAAATGACTACAACTTTATCCAACAGTAGTGACACTCTCTGATGTACTTTTCCTCTACACTGACTTTCTCTTTCTCTTGCAACTGATCTCATTACAGCTTCACAGTTTTCCCAAACCACAGAAACCTCCCCTTTACCACAGAAGGCTTTGGAAAGAGGTTTCACTATGGTCAGCAGATTTAATTGTCTATTCCTGGCTTATCTGTTTTCTATACCTGACTTGTATTTCTTTCAGGAGATGTTCTCCTTCCTTCATCTCAGGGCCATGTACATCTAAGGTTTTGTTTTTGTTTTCATAGCTGCTTGAGGTCAGTCTAAATCCTTACATTGTTCTGTTTGTTCATTTTTTTTCCTACAATTTCTCAAAATGGCAGCCTATATGCTCATTCCATTACATATGATACTTGTCACTGGAGTAGAGGCTTCCTCTTTTTGCTAAGTTTAAGGTGTAACCTACATGCTAAATACACAATTTCCACGTGATTTTTACTTCTGTAACTTACTCTAATATGAGGATCTCCATAGAATTCAAAGAGGAATTAAAAAAAATGCCATACCATGGTCTAGTTTTGAGTGGTGTATACACACACACACACACACACACACATACATCCATAAACAAAGATGGTAAATACATATACTCTACATGTAGAAAGAGAAATGTAAGTATTTAGAGAGATAGAGAAGAGAAAAATTGAAGATACAGTTGGAAAATAGTAAAAATGGTAAATGTTTAAAAGAAGAGGCACTTTATTTGCTTTGTAGAGAGATTCAAAGTCAATTCTACACTATTTTTTGACAGTTATACATGAGAAATTCTATGACTGAAGTCCAGGGCTTCTGATCCTCTGCTGGCTAAGTTTCAAGCAAAGATTCTAGGCATCATCTCAGGATTTCCACTCTTCTAGACAAGGCATAAAGGAGTTTCCCATTTGAGAGCAATCATAATCATAAATAAAGACCTACAGTTTCAAGTGTCTGCCCTTTTGACTTTCAAAATGGGTTTTATGTGTAAATCATTGTTTATTTTCTCTCAGTGGCCTTGTAATATATATTGTATAACTCTTGTGATGCACAGTTACAATATTGTCTGTAATGACACCCTGTGACTTTAGGGTGTTTCCCAAGGCTACCCAAGAGAGCGATTATATAACCTCTATTTTAAGTCATGTCGATCCCACATGTCCTCTAGAGAAACTAAACTAGTCAGGGTTGTTTTTTGTTTGTTTGTTTGTTTTAGAGAAGAGTTAGTTTTATATCAGAGCATCTGAAGTACTCCAACACCTGTGTTTGTGCTGCAAAGCCAGGGAGCCCAGTTGATACTCAATTTAAGATGGAGTAAAAAGGACTGTGTGGTGATTAAAGTATTTTCAACAGAAAGCTTCACACGATTTGGTAAATGAAATAAAAAACTAAAAATTCTAAGAAAAATCTTCCCAATGAGCTTCCACTAACATGGAACTATTCCATACATTACCACACTAGCTAAGCTAAGCATCCACATTTTTGTTTTTAAAAGTAACAAAACACCAATCATTTTGACCTGCTAAGTATTTCTGAAAATTCAACCTGGATGGTTTAGAAAAATGTTTATTTAGATGAGGGAAAAGGTAATATTCAAAGATCAACCTTGAACATGCTACCTTAGTTCAGAATCTTAAGCAGTATTTAAATTTGAGAAACACGATATCATTGTGCTTTAATAGCTGAGTAATTTTCCACTGTGTAAATGTACCACATTTTCTTTATCCATTCTTTGGTTGAGGGACATCTAGGTTGTTTTCAGTTTGTAGCTATTACAAGTAAAGCTGTTATGAACATAGTTGAGCAAGTGTCCTTCTGGTGTGGTAAAATATATTTTGGGTATATGCCCAGGAGTGATATAGCTGGGTCTTTAGATAAAACTATTCCCAATTTTCTGAAAAACTAATTTACTTACAAAGTGGTTGTACAAGTTTTCACTCCCTTCAGCAATGGAAGAGTATTTCCCTTACTCCACATCTTCACCAGCATATGTTGTCATTTGAGTTTTTGACTTTAGCCATTATGATGGGTGTAAGATGGAATCACTTTGATTTGCAGTTCCCTGGTTACTTAGGATGCTGAACATTGTTGTGGGATACTTGATCCCATTTTGAACTCCAAGACTGAGGACTGTAAAAGACCTGTCTTTTGTCTGATGTGGTTCATCACTAACACACATATTTAATCCAAGAATTTTCTGTTTGTTGTAAACAGGTAAATATGGTATGATTCATCCCTAACACACACCTTTAATCCAAGAGGTTTCTGAACACAGGATTTAGAAAAGTTAACCCTAGGTCAGGAGGCTGAGCAAATAACCAGCTGACAGTGATTAACAGAAAGGAGGGACCTAGAGAATGGTATTTAAGACAGCACAGAGAAGAAAGAGCTTTGGGCTCTTTAGCTCTTTAGCTTTTTGGCTTCTAGCTTTTGGCCTTTTTCTCCTGGACTGTTGGGTGAGCTGAGTAGAAAGGCCTTTTCCTTTTGGGACATGAGCTGAGTAGGAAGATCAGCTGGCTGCTTTCTCTGCCTCTCTGTGCTAATAGGATTTTACCCCTGCATCTGGCTCATGAGTCTACAATGGTAAAAATAGAATGATTTGGCATTTCCTTTCATTATAACAACAGAACATTTTGAAGTGTTTCTTGGCCGCTAGAGGTTCTTCTGTTAAGAATTCTGTTTAGCTCTGTACCTTGTTTATAATTGGGTTATTTTGTTTGTTGATGTTTAATTTCTTGAATTCTTTTTATAATCTGGATTTTAGCCTTATGTCAGATATAGGGTTTGTAAAGATCTTTTCTCATTCTGTAGGCTGGTGTTTTGTTCTTTTGATAGTTTACTTTGCCTTACAAATGCTTCAGTTTCATGAGGTCCTATATATTAATTTTTGATCTTAGTGTTGTCTTCTGTACCAATGTGTTCAAGCCTATTTCCCACTTTCTCTTCTATCAGTTTTAGTGTGTCTGGTTTTATGTTGAGGTCTTTGATCCACTTTGACTTAAGTTTTGTGCATGGTGATAGATATGGATCTATTTGCTTTTTTCTACATACTGATATCCAGTTATACTAGGACCATTTGTTGAAAATACTTTTTTTTTTCCTAATGTGTAGTTTTGGATTCTTTGTCAAAAAACAAGAGTCCATAGGTGTATGGGTGTATCTCTGGTTCTTAGATTTGATTCCATTGATCATACTGTTTTGTTTTGTTTTTTAATGCCAATATCCTGCAGTTTTCATTGTTATTGTTGTATAGTACATTATTAAATTTGCAGGCAAATGCACAGAACTAGAAAAGATCATCCTGAATGAGATAGCCCACATCCAGAAAGACAAGCATGATATGTTCTCACTTATAAATAGATATTAGATACAATGTACAGAATGACCATGCTATAATCTAGAAGCCCAAATATTTTAAGTAACGAGGATGCCAAGGTAAGATGCTTGAATCTCACTGAGAAGGGGAAATAAAATAAAAAATAAAATGTTGGGGGTGGAGGAAGAAAGGGAAGTAGGAGGAAAGAGGGTGAGGAGTGGAATAGGAGGGATCAAGTGGAGAAGGAAGAGGGAAACAGAACTAGGACAGAAAACTCTAATCAGTAGGGGGACATCTCTGGGATGAGCTAGAAACCTAGGACAATGGAAACCCCAGGAATCTATGAGGACAACCATAGCTAAGACTTCTAGCAATAAAGGATATGGAACCTGAAATGGTCCTCTCCTGTAACCAAACAAGACTTCCAATGGAGAGCTGCAAATACCAACCTAGCCACAAAACCTTCGACCCATAATTTTCCTGGCTATAAGATGTGCAGGTCTAAAAAGAGAGCAGAAATTCAGGGAATAGCCAACCAATGATTGGCCTAACTTGAGACCCATCACATGAGAAAGAACACATTCCTTATACTATTAATAATATTCCGCTTTACTTGCAGACAGGAGGCTAGTATAACTGTCAACTGAGAGGATTCAGCCAGCAGCTGGTGTAAACAGATGCAGAAACCCACAGCCAAACATTTGGCTGAGCTTGGGGAACCCCATGGAAGCAGTGGATGGAGGACTGAAGGATCCAGGGAGGTCAAGCACATGGAAAGGAAACCTACAGAATCAAATAACGGGGCCCATAAAGGCTCACAGAGACTGGACCACCAACCAGAGAGCATGCGTGGGGTGGACCTAGTCCTCCTACACATATGTAACAGATGTGCAGCTTTCTCATTATGTAGGACCCCTAACAGCAGAAGCCAGCGATGTTTTGATTCTGCTGCTTACCTCTGGATGATTTCCCCCTAACTGGGGTGCTTTATCTAGCCTCAGTAGAAGAAGATGCACCTTGTCCTGCAGCAACTGTATGTGCCAAGGTGGATTGAGATCTATTGGTGGTCTTTCCTTCTCTTAGGAGAAATGGGGATGGGAGAAGGAGATGGGAGAGAGATGGTCTAGGAGGAAAAGAGGGAGGGGAAGCTTTAATAGGTATGTGATATGAAGTAAATTATCAATGAAAAAATAAATTTGAAAAATAAGATAAGTAAGAGGCTTAGGAGAGTTGAGGTTAAGAATGAGAGAATCTGTCCTTTGCCATGTCTTAATTGAGAAATATAAAGATGAAGAGCAATTTTCCTTACAATAATTATTCTGTGTCATATAAGAATGCATTACCAGAAATGACATCTTATTTTCTACTAAGTATCATATATTCTTTGTGATTGCTTGTTAGACTGATGGGGAGAAGTTGTAATTAAACAGTTTGTGCTTGAGATAATTTTTGTCCCTTCCTGGAAGTAAAATGGTTCAATGAAGAACAGCATGTATTTCCATGAATGTCTCCAGTGCAAGCAACAAGCACCAATGTGCAGCGATGAGTGATTTGAAAGCTTAAGTGAGGCTTAACAGCCTGTTCAATTGGTGGATCTTTCTGGAAGATTTGCAAACATTACTACCCATAAAGTTAATCTCTCAGTGGGTTAGTGTTTTTGTGTATCTGAAGTGTTTTATATTATGGCATTCTCATTATTCAAAAGATTGTTTTATATAAATTATTATTACAACCATTAAAATTTGTTTTCAAAATATTGTGTGTATATAAATAATACTGTATCTCTTCCTCACTAACACTCAGTGGGAAATGAGAGTCTGTGGAACAGCTGAGATTTGATACAAATACAACATGTATAACAAATATTTAAGAGAAGTTGTGAGAAAGAATCAGGTACTGACTATCCCAAGTGCAATTTTTCAAGACCCAAAGAAACTTCTCTGTTGGATCAAGCAAAGTGCAGTTACAGAGGGCAAATGCTCTCTTAGCACCGTTGGTACTAGTTCCGAGGTAATTTTATTTAGCAGATGAATGACAAATTCAAAAGTAAAACTTTCAGCCCCAAGTTTGAGGATGGACATTTCCAGAGTTTGGCCATCTCTTGCACAGTGTCAAAAAATATTTAAATGTTTTTCTATATAGAAAATATTATGATACATGCTTTGGATATAAAAAATAGCTAGATTAAAGTTTAAATATGAGAGAGCATTAAAATATTTTAATTCTCACTTCTAAGTGTCATCAAACCAAAAAAAATAAATAAATAAACAAAAGAAATCCTTTCAAAAATCAATTTATTGCACAAGACACAAGTTATGAGTTTTGTAGTTTATATTATGTGTATTAACAATGTCAGGCCGGGTGATATTCAGCATTTATTTTCTAAATCTGCATTTATAATATGGGGATTTGAGAGAGATTTTTGAAGGTGGTACATAGACACGTCCACATTCAACGGACAATAGTAGAAGGAACAAGCTTTGAATGCATCCTAACCTTAGTTCATCCAGAGTAGCGTCATGTCACTAAAAATTACCATCCTTCCCTTGCCAAGTGAATCCTAGTCAAGGCTGTGCTTTTCTGAAGCAGAAGAGAAGCAGTGATGTGTGTGTGTGTGTGTGTGTGTGTGTGTGTCTAAGAGGCACAGGTGGGATCCAAGCATCAAGCACTGCATAATGAGAAATTAAATATTCAGTGCTTCAAATTTTCTCTGAACAAAATTTAATACAGAGTCACTAATTAACGCTGAGGAAGTGGTGGTTTAATGGTGGCTCCAGGCAAAGCCATCTCACTCGATTAAGATTACACAGTTAAGATTCCAGGGATCCGGTTTACTCTCTACTACTGTGAAGATAATGGTTTAGAAGTGTGAATGAGCAAAACTGAAAAAACAAACAAACAAACAAACAAACAAAAAAAACCACAAAAAAACAAACAAACTTTACAACCACTGAAATCAGTCAATATAAATGCATCAGGTACAAATAATTGAAAGCACTAAAATAATATACTTCCTACAGGAAAGTTACGGCTAGTCCATAGAAAAGAACCCTGTGAGGAAGTCAGTGAGCGGGAGGAGTAGCACCTGGTGCCTACGTGCCCAGCTCCTCTGATTCTAGTATCAGGTCATGCTTATCTCTTCTATGCACAACTCTGTTATAAGCACACATAAGTGTACGTGTGCATGTGCACACACACACACACACACACACACACACACACTCACACACCGTCGCCACCACCAACACCACCACTATCGTCATCATGAACCTCCCCTTCCAAAGCCAACGGAAAATAATGACATTCAATGCTAGAACTGTTTACAGTAATTGGAACTTGCTGTAAGTATTTTCAGTTTTATTGTGTGGTTTGAATAAACTTGGGAAATTATAAATACTTAGTCCGCTTATAAATTTACTACATATTGATAATATGTTCCTGTTGTATGGTAAAAACATAGAGATTGAAGCTTTTCTTTTTATTTAATTTGAAGGGTCCATCTTTTCCAGTTGTACCTTTCAATTTCACAAGAAAGAAACATTTGAAAATTTAATTAGATACAAAATGAATAAAGTGTAATTAATAAAAGTTAAACAAAAAATTAAAAATATAGTGGTTAAAAATCTGTACCTTGATATATATTGATTGTCATTACTATGCTAGGCAGCTACAGTATAGGATCTACATTTTAATTATCTTTAAGTGATATATGTTCTTTTAAAGAATCTAGCTCAGAAGGTAGGTTATATGATTTCAACACAATGTGTATTTATTCAGTTATATTAAAATTCTTCTACCTATGAAATCTTTCTATGCAGTATCAATCTGCAAATGTACCTGCCAACAGAACAGCAGGGGTAGCAAGTGGTCTCTCACACTGTTGGGGTAAGTCAAACAGTTTGTTTTAATGTTCATTAGTTAAGGCATTCTTGAATCTGCTTTGTATCCCTTCCTTTACTTTATATGCAAAATTGATGGCATAAGAAATATCAGTTTGTTTAAAGGATGTAATTTGGCCAGACACTAAGTCAGATTTCAATTGTGGATTTGTCTGGAAGAAATTGGGATTCATTCCTGAACATATCACATACAACATCAAGAATCATAAGAAACCAACATGCTTTTAGAAATAAAGGGGAGGCAGATTCCTAGAAGTCATGTTCTGGCCAAGAAGAGGCTAAGGACACATTCTGTTGTGATTTTGCAGTCCACATCTCCACAGGTGGATTCTTCCCCTTTACCTCTACCAAGACCTATACAGAGCAGAACTTTAATAACTACACAGTATGCATTTCAACTACAGAAAGGATTTTTTTTCCCCAAAGAGGGTGAAGCCAGGCATGACAATTTTTACTTGCGACCTCAGTTCTTGGAAGGCAGGACACGGGATAGAAAGGTAAAGACCAGCCTATACAGCTTAGTGAGTTCAAGCCATTCCAGGATACACAGCAAGACATTGCCTTAAAAAATAAAAAATAAATCCATCCATTTGCTTGTAAATTTCATGATGGATAGAAGGACACAGAGGGGACAGAAGCTTCATATGGAGACCAAGAAAGCTAAAATATCTGAGCACAGGATGTCCGACAGAGACTGATATACCAACCAAGGACCATGGAGAGGATCTGGACCCCCTGCTCAAATGTAGCCTATGGACAGCTTAGTCTCCATTTGGGTTCCCTAGGAAGGGGAGCAGGCTCTATCTCTGACATGAACTAGGTTGTCTGCTCTTTGATCATTTTTCCCTGGTGATGTGGGCTTGCCAGACCACAGATGAAGAACATCCAGGCAGTACTAACAGAACTTGATAAGCTGGTGGGAGATGGCAGGAGAGGAGAACTTCCCATTTTAGTGGACTAAAGAAAGAGCATGGGAGGGGGAGGGAGGAAAGGTATGATAATGAGGAGTTGAGGGAGGTGGCTATAATCAGGATATAAAATGTAAAAAATAATAAAAACATAGAAAGAAAGAAAAAACAAAGAAAGAAAGAAAAAAGAAGGAAGGAACAAAAGGGAAAATTTTTAAAAAAAGGAAATATTGACATAACCTGATTGGGACACATTGCTCTTCAAATGTCATTTTCTTTCAAAAGCTCTAATTTCTGTAGTCTGTTAAATAATGGTCAAGGTGTCATGAAGACAACCCACCTCTCCTCCAAATGAAAAATAGCAAATCTCATCACTTGTCATGAATTTCCCATTCACATGTCTACTCTGGTTCTTTTCTGTAACTTAATAAAGGCACAGATTCCGTGGCAGAAATTGGTGTCGTCCTCTCCCCTGAAAAGTATAAGCAGATGTGTGTTGGTTGGTTTCAAACCATCTATCGGCACACCAGCTGGTAGCAGGGCTTTTAATTGGTGCACGGAACATTCTGCCTCCTGGAGTGTGAACTCGTTTGTGCCTTTTCTCTCTCCTCTCACTCTTCATTTGTTATATGTGAGCCTGTGTGTGGGCATGTTGAAGTGAAGTTCATTCTACCATCATGGCATCCAGGACTAGAGTGAAGTTCAGAGTTCTAACCACCCCAACCCAATGCTTAAAACAGACTTAAACTCAATGTTTAGTTACAAACTTAGAAACTTCTGTATCTATGACTAATTTTAGCACTGATGAAAATGTATTGACTTTTCAATGCAGTTTGTTTGGAGTTGGCTTGTGTTGTATATGTAATCCAAGATAGGTTTTTCTTATCTCTCAAACACTATTATATCCCTTTATCTTTGGTATTATTTCTTGTCCCATGAGACATGCACTGCACGCTATATTTATGATACATAAGTCCTGCTCTCATCATGCTCCTCAGAGTTTCTGTACCAGGTTAAATCGGGCTCCAGGAAACGAAATAACATGAATAATTCCATCCATTTACTTGTACATTTTGTAATTTTATTTTTCATTCCATCTGAATATAAATTCAGGGTGCATAAGTAATGCATCGTCATTATATCTTCATCAGGTAATGGACGTATAAGCTGACTCACTTTCTTAGCTATTGTGACTTGAACAACAATGAATCTGTTCATGCAAATGTTTCTGTAGTATGATTCAAATTCGTTTAGGAATTTCATGGCTGAGAGACATGGTTGATCCATTTGAAATGTTTTGAGAAACTTACAAAGTAATTTATGAAGTGTCTGTACTAGTTATAATCTTAGCAGCAGTATATACACACTTTACATGCATACTAACTATTGTTGTGATTTGCACCATTGATGATGGCTCTTTTGTTTAGGGTGAGATCCTGAGATGTTGCATGCTTTCCATTATATGTAGATACTAGCCTGGACCATTTAGATTGTGTGTTTAATTTGGTGTACCTCCAGATGCTGGTAATGTATAAAGGGACATTGGAGCTGTCTTGAAGGAGAGGAAATAACACATGAATAAAATGAGGCTGGAGGTGATAATATCAGGAGCAGAAACTATTAACAATGAGAGGGGTGGGAGATGAGGGATAGAGTATGGAAAGAGTTAATCAAAAGTAACAGGCTATGTTAAAGCCACATGGAAACTATCATATTAATGCCCACATGAAAATATAAAAGAGTTTGAAGGTAGATATGATGAACTGCTAGAAATGTCTGGTCCTGTTAGAAATGGGTCACTAAACAAAACAACAAAACACTGCACTGTTATTTTGATAGGGATGGTCCCAGGAACTCCCTAAGATAAGCTTTTGTGATTTTCCTTGCTTGCAAACAAAAACTAGATGTTAAGACTGCCGCTGAAAACACTGCACACGTTGGCTGCAAGATTCCTATAATTCAAGCTCAAACTGAGTGTGGTGTTTCCCCATTTATGGCCAGCTTTCTTAGTGCCAGATGATGCTATGCGTCTGCCAAGGGTAGAAAGGCATCAGCATTCCTACCCAGCTGTGAATTCTATGAACCAACATGCCAAGCTGCCAGGCAACAGGAGTCCACTGGTGCAATTGTGGCATGAATGCTATGAAGGTAACCAACTGCTTCTTATGAGGTTTGAGACCTGTTATACAAGAGGGAATCGATTGTAAACGCGTCCAAATATCCATGGTTGAGGAGGTCTTGGCTGCAGAAGAAACCTACTACTGTTGTTTAGCCAAACTGACTCAGCTTTGAGACGCCTTCCATTTATTCACTGAGACAAAGGCTGTCTTCAGTTGTCATCAGAGAAGTTTTTCCATGGATGGAAAAAAGTGGATTTAAAGAATTATGGCTGAACAAAACACCAGTTAAAACAGCAATTGAAAGATCAACTACAGTCCAGATATGTAGACCACCCCATTACGGCTCAGAAAACATTGTAGAAGTAGAGGTGGGAAGACTCTGAGATCCAGGAGATAGGGAGAAAGGCTGAAAAAATGTTCTCTATCAAGTGACTATGGAAATCGTAGACTCACAGCATTTGTTGCTGGCACTGCACAGATGCAAATAAGGTCTTCCGGACTGTTATGTAAGGATGTGGAAAGTGCTCCCAAGGCTGTACCACTACTGGTATACTATTGTCAGCTAAGACAGTAGACTCTGCGAGAGGAGTGGCATCATCTCCACTGGGGATACAAGTGCCTACCAAGTGCTTGTTTGTTCATAGTTCCAAACTTTAGTTACACACACAGCTGTAAATAAGGTCTTAGAAACACAAAACAAAGCAGAGGAGTGTGGAAGAGAGATTCATGGAGAAGCAAGAGTTATAACTGTAGGAGGGAGATAAAAGAAGGTTGTGAAGGATAATAATATAACATACTTAGTGATTTAATACTACTAATAATATAGCATGGCTATTTGCCTATATTCATCTATCATCTATATAAAATTGTATTCTCTTGTTTACCTCATTTAAAAAATGAGTAGAAGAAATGAAAAGAGGTTGAAAAATTTGGGGCAGAGGATAGAGCTCAATGACAGTTCACTTGACCAGCATGTTCAAAGCCATGGGCTTCATCACCAGTGCAAAGAGAGCGGTCAAGAAGGTGAGGACACGGGTAGAAAGAGTGAGACGAAGATGAGAAGGAAGAGGAAGAGGAATGGAGAGAAGAGAAACTGAAAGAGAGTAAGTACTGAAGGGACAGAGTTACAGAAATACGCAGACTGAGACACCATTTAAAGTTTCTCAAGAATACACATTGTGCTTTCGTAGCTCGAGTCAAAGCCTACCTTTACACATTTATTTGTAATTATTTGTACTCAAAGCCTTCAAAGGCAATTTTAACTTTGTTCTATTAAAGGTCCGAGTCACGAAAATATTTGAACCCTCTCATGTGCATTTGTAACTGATTCTAATAATGTTCCTTGCCATCCCAGGCTGAACAGCATAACTGAACACTATTCAGCCCAGTACTTTGGAACTCATGGCTATGGTTCTTCCAGACTGGAGTTTGCTTTAGGTCATAACCTAGGCAGTGCCCTGTCGTACTCCGTGTGATATCTTTGTACCATCATTAAGCAAACATGTGCAAGTTTTCATCTATATATAATTTTTTGAACCACTGCACACATTTTAGAAATTGCACTCACAGTGACAGATTCTATTTATTGTTTTTTGTTCAAATTGATAATTCTGAATATTTTTTCACACAGTCAACGAATTTTTTTGTAATTTATATTTTCTCCAACTAATCTATATACATATTTCAAGAAATTTTTAACCTAGTAAACATGTTTTTTCTCTTTCATTAACAATTCTTTTCCCTATTTTCCACCTATTAGTTTCTGCTGGCATTAACTCCTTTCATACTAATCATGCGTTTTTAGATTTGATGATTTGTTTCCAAGGTTACTATATATATATAATAGGAAAAATGTCATATTTGAGAGAATTCACACAGATAATTGCCATCAATTTTCAAGTTATATTTTGGGTATTTTGATTTTTATCATACAGTTTTATTCTGTAAAGCAAAAGACACTGTTGTCAGAACAAAATGACAGCCTACAGACTGGGAAAGGATCTTCACCAACCCTATATCTGACAGAGGCCTCATTCCAGAATATATAAAGAACTAAAGAAGTTAAAAAGCAATAAATCACACAATCCAATTAAAAAATGGGGTATGGAGCTAAACAGAGGATTTTCTGTAGGGGAATACAGAATGGCAAACACTTAAAGAGATGCTCAACATCCTTAGCCATCTGAGATATGCAAATCAAAGCAGCCCTGAGATTTCACCTTACACCTATCAGAATGGCTAAAATAAAGAACTCAAGTGATAACACATGCTGGAGAGGTTGTGGAGAAAGGGGAAGCCTCCTCCATTGCTGGTGGGAATGTAAACTGGTTTTCATTACATATTACCATTAAATTTTTATTGAAATTTCTGTGTTTTTCATGTGGTCCAATCCTGTCATCTTCATTATTCACTGTCTTTTCTGTAGTACTGGCAAATGCTTTCCCTCTGTCATTAGTTGAATTATGGCTCCCTCCATTAAAATTCGTGTTTTGCAATTATAGTACAAAATCATTTAGCCCATTAAGCACAGGCTAGTGCACAAAACAAGTTATTTTCTTTTTCATTTGTTCATGAATACTACTTCTGAAATTACAGAAGGAAAGAAGAAAACAGTGACCCTCACTCAATGGGGCACTGATTTCTTCTTCTGATGATGTAAAATCATCATCAGGTATCCTCAAAGCCTTTTACTCTGGATTTTACCAGAGATCCCTTCAAATAAAGAAACCACAAACACATACACAAATAAAGATCAGGTGTGCCAGTTCTGATGAGACCGGATAAGTTAGGGTCAGATGGAAGGGGAGGAGAACCTCCCCTATCCATGGACTTGGAGAGGGGTAGGAGAGGAGATGAGGGAGAGAGGGTGGGATTGGGAGGGAAAGAGGGAGTGGGCTACAGCTGGGATACAGAGTGAATAAACTGTAATTAATATAAAAAATTTAATTAAAAAAATCAGGTGTGTTGCTCAAAAATATCTGGGAAATAATGGTAATGATGTCTAAACCAAACAATTCTCAGGATTCTTTGGGTTTTCATGAAATCAAATTACAAAAATATGAGTTTAATTCACAAGAATTAAAGATTTCAAGATCGGTGTCTTTACATTCGGCCAAATATGTAATATTTTATTTTAACCATATTCCATATGGACTGCAAGTTTAATACCCTGATTTCTAAAGATATTTATGTAGGACATTTAAAAACAATGTAATACATTTTTAGTTTATGTGAAAAGCACAGGAAATAGAAAAAGCAGTATGTTAACCATAAAGATTGTCATTAATTTTCTAAAATTGTTCTCTCTTAACAGAGATAAAAAACTATTTTTCCAAGTTTGAGAAGAAATTCTTTCCTTTACTATAAGCTGTTTTTTTTTTTTTTTAAATTACAGGACATGAAACACAAGAAGCAATGAGCAAACTCCCCCATAATTACAAGTCATCCAGCTGCACATGATCTTCCTAACCTTGATTAATGTATCCAGAGGTAGTGATGGCAGGAAAAGTCAACTACTCTTTCATTGAACATTTTCAGTGAAAGTTAAACACTTACTCAACTTTTGGGAGCATTTACCTCTAAATAGAACAAATGTTTTCTTTCCCCTCCTATTTTATGGTGGTTTAAAACACTGGGTGACATTAGCTAACAATGATTACACATTCAGAAAGTATTTAATTAACTGTACACTCAATTTGAGGAAAGCACACTCAGTGTGTACAGAGTTCATAGGAAATCCCATTATGAAGTTGTCCATTATATTAGCTCATGTTCCTGCAGCCATGTCATATGTATATAACATATATATGCATATATTGTTATATATATAGATATTGTTTTATATATATGTATATATAACAACTGTTTTATTTTGAGCACAACATGAACAAAATCTTCCTCAAACCCCAACACAATTGTTGAATCTAGGCAGAGTCCTTAATAGTCAGGAGGTCAATTCTGGCTCATTCTTTATACAAACAGAAGAAGATGACCATCCATTAATAAAAGATATTTTTTTCAATCATCTAGGACATGGCATTATTCTTGAGTAGTTGAAATCCAAGCATATTTATGTTAATTGATGATGAGCCAAGCAAAAATTATTTCTGTGTTTTGCAACTAAATTCTTATTGATTTTTTAAAAAATTTCATTTTCTGTTTCAATTACCCTTTGTATCTAAATGTTTAAATATCATTAAATTCTGTGAATATGTACAACATATTGCTAATTGACAAAAAGAACATTTTGCTAATTTTATTATTAATGATAATAATAATGCCCATCATTTCTATGGTAATATGAAAACATGCCAAATCCAGAGATAATTTTTATTTACTTTTCAATTTCTCTAATATGAACTGGAAAATAATAAATGCATCAATTTTTATGAAATCATCACTTACTATTGAATTAACATTTAGATTTCTATCAGTCAGTGCCTGTTAGAATATCTACGTCTTTGGACACGGCTTCTCAGTTTTGTAATCTCACTGACTTGGAGTCAGGGGCATTGCAAGTCCAATGTGCCGTGACCTACAGAGTGAGTTCAAGCACTGCCTGGGAAAGTAAGTGAGGTCCTACTTCAAAACACAAAATAATGGTGTTCTGGGCATAATATTCAGCAACAGAATACTTGCCTAGCACGTGGGCAGCTCTGGGTTGAATTCTCAGTGCTGTGAAGTAGTCACCATTAAAGTGACACTAATAATATCATTAAAGTATCTATATTAATTATATTTTCCTTGCTACAGAAAATAATGTAATAAAATATTATATTAATGCCAAGGTCCTAAAAATATTATATTAATGTCATTTTTATACTTTATTGCTAGAAAGCTAAGCTTCATTTTCCCAAATATACACTAAAATGTAAACTTTTGGAACTAAATATATAGAGAGTATTTAAAAATTCTTAAGCACTATATATTCTGTTGCATGGGAGAGTCATCCATTATATTAGCTAGCATTAGCTGGATAATTATTTCTTGAAAATCAAGGAAAAAAAATAAAGAGATCGGTGGTGTTTCCATCCCACAATGCGGAAGCACTCTAGGTCAAGGTTCATAATGGAAATGTATATATATATATATATATATATATATATATATATATATATATATATTGAAGTTTACCCATTTACTAGCATTGTACTAATGGAGCAAGGAACACTCAGAGAAAAAATAGCAGGATGAAGAGAGTTATGGGTGGTATACAGTACAGTGCCTTGTGATCCTTGATATGTCGTTATAGGAAAACAATAGACATACACACAACCTCTGGAATGGGCCTGATACGCTCTAGCATTTATTTCCTGTCAAATCTATTGGAAGTTAAAAGAAACTAGTCGTAAAATATTCAAATACACACTTGTGAGGCCATTGCAATAACACTGCTGACATCATCTTCTCAGGTAGGAAAGGAGAGCCGCATAGATAAGGTGATAACACTGTCCTATAGGAAGCTGCATTTAACACCCGCCTCCTGGAATACGGACGGCAGTATTTACTTTTGTAATAGTACCTATGAAGAATATAAGAAAGGCTTGATTTCTCTAGGCTTTGAGGTTAGCAATGAACGCCGTGTCCCACCATCTAAAATAATTCTGCTTCGACAGAAGATGTAAAAATAACTGCAAGATACAAACATGATCATTGCAAGATTGCTTAGTTAAATTGATTCTTGGTGTGGGGGTGGTACAGGGTGGAGTAATGTGAGGAGGAGTGGTGGAGAGGGTTGGGGCGTAGGGTTTTGCTTAACTTTCCTGAAGAATAAATGCTAATACTTTTCACTGATTCTGCGCATAATAACACTATGGACTTCTCTCCCTTCATTTTAGCGAAAAGCAACATCTTCAGTGTGAAACACCACTTTTTCCCGGTCGTGTTTGGTTCTATCCTAGCCCTCTGAGCCGTCCAGCTTCTGGATCCTGGCCCTCCAGGCAGTCCCAATGGTCAGTTCCCCCTCGTAGCATGGGTTTCAAGATGGACCACTCATTGGTTAGTCATTGCCGCAATTTCTGTGTCACTTTTATCTCAAAGCATCTTGTAGGCAGGACAAATTTTAGGTCGCCGTTTTTGTGGCTGGGTTGGTGTCTCTGTTCCTTCACTGGAAGTTTTGCCTGTCTACTAGGAGAGGATTGGTTCAGCTTCCATGTCTCCCATTGTAAAGAGTCTTAGCGTAAAAAAACATCAATGAACTGATTCCTAATGATATTATGTTGTACTCATAGATTGGTGCCTAGCCCATTTGTCATCAGAGAAGTTGGTTTCACCTAGTACCTGATGGAAACAGATGCAAACCCAACAGCCAAACATTAGGCAGACTTTTGGAATTCTGCAGAAAAAGGTGAGGAAGGATCACTGGAGCCGAAGGGGTCAAAAAGCACAAGAAACCCCACAAAATCAACTACGCTGGGCTCTTGTTAGGGGCTCACTGAGACTGAACTGACAAAAATGGAGCCTGAATGGGATTGACCTAGACCTTCTGCACATATGCTACAATTGTGTAGCTTGGTCATCTTGTGGGACTCCTAACAGCTGGGTAGAGGCGGTCTCTGATATGTTTGTCTGCTTTTGGGACCCTTTATTCTTACTGGATTTCCTCCTCTAGCTTAAAAAAAGAGGAGGTACCTAGTCTTACTGCAACTTTATTAGCCATGGCTGCTTAATATCCATGGAAGGCCTGGCCTTTTCAGAAGAGAAACAGAGGGGAAATGTGATGAAAGGGGGAGGAGAGGAAGGAGGGAAACTTCAGTCAACTAACCTGGGCCTGTGGCAGCTCACAAAAACAGAGCCACCAACCACAGAGCATGCGTGGGCTGAACCCAAGTCCTCTACATATATGTGGCAGATTGGATCAGAGGCTGTTTCTAATCCTGTTTCCTACCTTTGAATCCCTTTCCCTTAGCTGGATTGCCTTGTCTGGCCTCAGTGGGAGAAGATATACTTAGTCCTACTGCAATTTAAAATGCCAAGGTGGGCTGGTACCCTTGAGGGACCTCTCCAAAGAGAAGGGGAGTGGAAAAAAGAAGGAGGTGGTGTGAGAGTGGGATTGGGAGGAAAGGAGGGAAGGGGATGTGGTCAGCTGTAAGGTGATTACATAAGCACATTAAAAATGAATAAATAAATAATTTTTAAAACAAGATATAATTTCACATGGAAGGCAGGATGGAGGAGTGGTCTGTGATTACAGTAAACATTAAAAGATACCATTGAGCAAAAGCAAACAAGGAATTGATTTGGATAACTGTAGACTCTTCTGAACACTGAAATACGTGCTTGTAGTTTATAAAACATTATAGACAAGTTGAATTTCCTGTGCAGTCAGGACACTGGTGTCCTGAATGCATCTATGACATGACAGGAGAGAAAGGAGTTTGGTACCAGTTCAAGCTTGTCCATTGATTGAAACGAAAGGTCTAAGGAATTTTACTCTTCTATATTGTCAAGTTTGAAAAACACTTTATTATACAAACATGTTTTTAAAGTCAATCATAATGTACACACATACATACACACAGACTAAATAAACACATAAATAAATAAAATTGAAACAAATTTAAAATGTGGTGAGCTGGACCATGTGTTCACAACTAAGCCTGAAGACCTGTGTTGACCCCATGATTTATGTTAGGATGTGAAAACCAATTCCCACAAGTTGTCCTCTGACTTCCATGAGCACATGTTCCAGAGCAGCACATCCCCAGCCAAATAAATAAACAACTTTAATGTCACAAAGATTCCATCATGACAAGTATTTTTCATTGCACAGCACTGATATCACTGTGTGAAAATTTTAACTTCCAACTTAGTGAGCTTTCAGATTTAACTTTGATGTTATAAACACCAATTAAAAAGGAAATGTAGCTTGGCAATTTGCTAATTAATTAATCTCCATTTCTCCAGGTGTAATCCTCCTTAAGAGTTACTTTTTATTAGTAGCAAGATTACTCTCAAACTGTGGTCGAATAAAATTAGATCTCCCACTGGTATGTTTTCATACAAAAACTAGTTGAAATTCGAATCTAAGGCTTTCTGAATTTGCTTTGGCTGGCGTTGTTATTTTTATTTGACACTTCACACTTTAAAATAAAACGACTCTTATTTTGTAGGTTTGTACGGAACTTTCTATTAAATATTTAATTCAATGCCTATACCAGCATGCACTATGTTTAGATACAATCCACCTTCAGTTTCTTGCCTCCTCCTCCTCCTCCTCCTCCTCCTCCTCCTCCTCCTCCTCCTCCTCCTCCTCTTCCTTCTTCTTTCCCTTTCAACTTCATGTGCACTCCTCACGCTCACACCCAGCTTTCATGAGTGTATTTCTGTCTGGTTCTCTTTATTTAATATCTAATATTCAATGAGTTCACGAGTTCACTTAATGCTGTGTATTTATGGGGGAGGAATTAAAGAACTTTTGAGCTAGTAAATAATATGCCAAGAAGGACATACAATGGATTTGTATATTAAGAAATAGTCACAGACAATTATAAACAGTTAATACCATAAACCTCATTCTGTGTTTCCATGATGTAAACATGTGTTTCAAATTGTTTGTGACAGCATAGAATCAGAGGTCTTTTCTAAATATCTGCTTTATCGTCTTACAACATCACCACCCAGTCATACTTGGTGGTACACTCATGTCAAGAGCTTAATGTATATGATTAATCAGTTGTCATAAAGCTACGAAAACTAAAAATAAGAATAAAATTTTAAGTGCATTCTTTCAGGTTTTCACTCTCAATGAATAAAGCATCCTTAATTTGTAAGGAGAGAAATAATATCTAGGTCAAATTACTCACAATTTTTTTTTTTTTTTGGCTCCTGGGTAGAATTTTTAAAACATAAATCAACCTACCTAGTGACTATAGACTAATGGAAATGCTTAGACATTTACTGTTAGGATCATATTATTCTCCTGTGAAATAACAACATTCATAACTACATGGTCCTTTCATGATAGATGCTCCACTGTCTTAAGGAAGACCTGACTTTCTAGTAGAAGGATGGTGTCCAGGCTGAGGCAGGGAAGCCTGTGTTCCTCGCTAAGGATCCCAGGAGGCTAGGGCAGGACCTGCCTGGAAGGCATCATGCTTACTGAAGCACAAAGCAAGGGACCTGCTGTCACTACACAATCTCAGCGTGATTTGCCAGTGAATATGCATGAGAGGCTAATTTGCAAGGATTCAGTGAAAAGTAAGTGTTTTGATGAGGAAGACTGAAATAACAAGAAGGGAGGAGTGAGGAAATGGGATAAATATACCGTAATCCTTGATTACTCTGCAAATATAGCAGGCATCGAGTTTATCTTTTCCTTAAAGCTTGCAGATTTGTTTCCTTTCATATTTTAAGCATGGCATGGGCCACAGAAGGAAAGAGTCAGAGCCATTCACATAGTTTATTTTAAATGGAAAATGAGCAGTTCATGCACAGATTTTCTCTAACAACTTCAGAAATCACTTTATGCCAAATTTAAAGAAGATTTTTGTTAGCAACAAGACTTCTAATTTATCTACAAACTCAAATGACTTTCGACATCCAATCAGTCTTATTCACCAGCTATACCTTGATTTTTAATCTTTTTTTTTTTTTTTTGTAAAAAGGAAAGTCATTCAAATAAGATAAAAAGCACAATATGAGTTACCCCTCACATATACATTACCGTGAAATCGTGGACTCCTTAATCAGATATTGCATTTGTAACACTCTCTTCTGCAAAAGTAGTCTGTTATTACACATGAAAAGAAATAAAGAAAAGAAAAATGCCCATGAATCTACCTTAAGGTGAATGGAATTTAATCCCTAAAGGGAAAACTATATTTCCTTTTTTAAGGTAAATTTCTGTTAAGTAGTAATGTTTTATTTAAAAATATGTACTGAGTGCTTTAAATATTAACTACACCGCTTCTCATAAAAGATTAGCTGTATATAGCTGTTCCTCACAGGAAATCTTGAGACTGTGCACTGTTTCCTGCGGGTGATTTCTCTCTCTCTCTCTGTGTATGTGTGTGTGTATGCGTGTGTATATGTGTGTGTGTAACTTCACAAATACCTGAGTCCATTATTGAAAAGTGCAGTATAGTCCATTGGAAATCAATAAACATACTAAATTGCAGAATCAGAGGGAAAATCCCAGATGGATTGTGGTTATGGTGAAATCACTAGATTAGGAACCAGAGACCCTGAGTTTATTGATCTACTTCAGTCATATATACAGTAGATTTGATAGAGATTTTCTCAATGGGAAGAGAATAAGAGAAGATGTCCACTTACAGACTGTATGTAAATCTGCCAAAGATCCATTAAAAGATTAGACCTCCTGCTTAATCTCCACGTGGGTTTCTTAGTAAGAGGGTCAGGGGCTGTCTCTGAAATGAACTCAGTAGCAAGCTCTTTGATTACCTCCCCCTGGGGGATGCAGCCTTTCCAGGCTACAGAGGAAGTTGATGCAGCCATCCCTGATGAGATCTGAAAGGCTAGGGTCAGATAGAAGGGGATGAGGACCTCCCCTATCAGTGGCCTAGGGGAGGGGCATAGGGGTAGAAGAGGAAGGGTGCATGTGACTGGGAGGAGATGGAGGAGCTATAGCAGGGCTACAAAGTGAATAGATTGTAATAAATAAATAAACAAATAATAAATTTAAAAGAAAAGATTTTTTTTGTAGTCATCTACAAAAAGCATTGATCACACAAAGTTGACAAAATTTTTAACTATTCTAAAAATCTACATTATATAAAATGTAGAATTTGTGTATACATGCTCATTATATTTTATACAGCATTTTATATATTCTGTTTTACACAATATAATTAATACAAATTTCGCACACATATTATATTGCTTTGTATTTGCAAAGTATGTAATTTAATTTTTACATCAATTTTATCTTTAACATACCACATACATACAAATAACCTATTTTGATAAAGAAATAATGAACATTTTAGACTTTCGCATGTGCATAACCAACCTACGGTCTCTGAGCTTTGTGCAGATAAGAAAATTTACAAATTCTTCCCATCAGAAAATTTTAAGTGTACCAAAAACTTCATGAGGATTTTTGGTGACTTGTTTGCAAGGTTTTTGAGAGTGAAAATTATAGCTGACAGTATCTTTCTGAAAGTCAGAATATTGGCTAGCCTGAATAGAAGTCATCATGTGCCTGAGGTAATGCTGGGAGCAGAATCGACAAGGCACACACAAGGAGAGTCTTTTATTCACTGAGATGCCTGCCCTGTAAGGTAGCGTGAGCTCAGCACTAGTTCCCGCTTGTCTCTCAGTTCTGGGGAAAAAAAAAAAAGTTATATATAAGAATATTATGTTCTTCTTAATATTTAAAAAAATAAATAGTTGATGCTCTAAAAGATATACCTATGCCTGGCTAGTGGATTATACACTCTCGTTTTCACCTCTGGCTGATATGTGGAAGGTATTGACTTTCCTGTTAGTAGCTGTTAGCCGTGATGCATAAGAAACTGGGCAGTGAGGTTGGCCCAAGATATAAGGCAAGGACACAATACGGTGACTCCAGGACAAACAAATTTGAAAAAATTAGTTGGACAGTGCCCCTGATGTAGGTGCTGACAACCCCTGCACAGTTTATAGATGGAATTCATAATACAGGTTTGAGGTTGACATGAAAGATTTTGTGAAGGGCAAAAAAGCGCAACCTCTATAAACTTTTTTAAAATTAATTCCTTTGAACCAGTCTTCAGATATTGCTTTGCCTGTTCCCATGATGCCAGCAGACTCCATAAGATCAAGGAGTTGACTTATATTCCGTGAACCAAACAGGTCTCTGGCTGTATTATATTATCCCAAGGGCTCTAGGGAAGCCAAATGCTCCCACGAATCTTCTCAGGTGCCAGTGATGGGTAGGAAATAAATATTGATTGGATAATTTCCATGTGCAATTTCTACAGCTCACTCTCTAGAGGATACTGAGAAAGCACACACATATTCTGTATCTCTAGAATCTGGTGATATTCAGCATTCATAATATGAATCTCCAAGTTCTCAAATGAGAAAGGTAAGAGAAGTGGATTGAGATAGCAGTTGTTTGCAACTCTTGGTGAATACCATTTTCACTTGGCCTTGCAGGATAAGCAATATTTAGGGGAAAAGAATGACTGTGATGCTTCAAGCATGAAGGAACAAAGATGTTGATTGGTGAATTGGCAATATTGATCTTATTAAGTAGAACAGAACAAAAAAAAATCAGTCTATAGCAGATGGTCTATATTTTACACGGTTCTGAAAATGGAGAATTGAATCAGTGAAATAGCTTGCATTTCTTGGCTATTTGCAGCTATCTGTATATCCTTAAATAAGATGATTTCCCTAAAACACTGTTTTCTGTTGGTAATACTAAATACCTTTTTATACTGTTTGTTAGGATGTATGATTGTATGCACAAACATCCAAGAGGATCTGAGGGGTCAGTAAGGTACCTGAATGGCACACTCAAACCAAAATAATGCAAAAATAAAATTGGGTTTTATTATCATCAAATTGAGTTTTAATTCTAATTAATTGATTACATTATATTTTTGTTATTAAATAGAAAAGCAAGAAATTTAGTTCTGTTTTAGACAGAAATGGAGTAAAACTACCTTTTAGCAACTGTATTTTTAATTAAAATATAATTACTTTCTCACTTTCTCTTTCCTCCTTCTAGGCCTTCCCATTTCCCGTTTATCCAACACTCTTCCTTTTCCTTCTTTCCTTTCAAATTTATGCCCCATTTTCTTTATTATCACACAATAATGTACAACAAAAAATATAAATATGACAAACAGAGCTCATTTAGTGTTGTTTTTATGTATAAGATTTCTGAAATGGTCACATTTTTATTAACATGAAAATAAAAGATAATTTTATTTTTAATAAGCATGTAATTTTACTGATTTTCAAGGTATGCATTACTGAATCACAAATAATTTGAAGCTATGTTAAATAATAGCTGTAATTAAACATTGAGATAAAGTGCTATATTAATTAATTGAACCACTGTTTCTAAGTCAAAACACTGTTATCTCTTTTTTCATATGATGTAGCTACTTTTATGTATATTTTTCTTCTTGAAATTTAATTTCAAGTTTTGTTTATAAAATATATTCTATAAATTATTCTAGCATTTTCCTTTTCTATACATAACATCTACATCTGACATTGAAAACTTTTATTGTTTATAGATAATTTTAATGAACGTATAACTTTAATTTTTAAATTGTAGTAATTCATGAAAGACACATGTAAAATATAAGTAATATTTATCTCATTAATATTATTTCATCCAAACAAAAACTCATTTATGTCTAGAAATCCCAAGAGTGATATTACCTTGTTTCATATAAGAGTTCTGAGGGCCAGAGCAGTTTCTTGGCTCTAACAGTCCACCGTTAACCTTGTTGGAAGGAAATGACGTCGGCACTAAAGTACTTTCCTGACAGGCATCAGCACCTGAATTCTGTCTTTATAAACTATAGTAATAAAGCTGTGCTTCTAGTCCCAACATTGGAAAGACAGAGGCCGGCAGACCCCTGGGTGCCTTCCTTGCCTGCATGGTGAATCCCGGGACAGTGAGAGATCTTCTTTCAAAATGAAAAGGAGCCAGTCACCTCAAAGAATATCCCAGGGTGTTCTCTGACCTCCACATGCACACACACATACACAAACACACACATGTGTATCAACACACAAACACGTGCATGTATGTACACACACAAACAGGCACAAACACGCACAGAGACAGAGAGAGAGAGGACAGAGAGAGCACATTCTCTGGTTAAGCAACCCATGGAGATAACAGTAGTGACATAAACAATGCTACAAATGTAAAATTTATATATGTTTTTGCAGGAATAACATTTGTTTTTTTTTTAAACTTTTATTGTGTGTACCATTGGCATTGCAAGAACCTGTTACTAAAGATGACACTGAGATCTGTTCCTAAAATGAATTCCTCCCTTTCACATGTGTACCATGCCCTCATAATTTACCTTTCCTAGGTCTGCCAGCGATATATGTTCTGATTGCTGAGGTTACATGATGTCCTCTATGTGACTTAGAACACATCTCAACACTTTAATAACATAGACGTAAGGCACTATTCCTGCTCCTTAAGTGCGTTAATATTCCTAAGAAAAATATAGAAGAGATATTTAAAGGCATTAACGGTTATCAAGTGATGCAAAAAGGGAACCTCTTTTCACTTGCTGTGCTCCCATACAAATATATTAAAATATCTCCTGTCTTTCTTCATTGTGCACAATTAACAATGGAGTCATGATCACTGGGATGTTCCACTGATTTCTATATTGGAAAATTTCTGAGTATTCACTGAACAACTCTTTGGGTAGAACAAAGGTGGAAGACTCAATAATCTAAGTCCCTTGAACTGACGGGATAGTCACACATTTCTGCCTATATACATATGGATATGTCTACACACACACAGTAGAACAATACGTAATAAAACCAAAATGGTATAATATATATATATAATATATATATATATATATATATATATATATATTCTGAGACATGAATATGTACTAGCTCTGACTGGAGTCTAGCTATGAGGTAACTGACACGTTTCCTGCTTAGAAAAAGACAAAAGTGAGGTCAGGAACTTCTCTTTAAAGACATCATACATCAACCTCTTACCATGAGAAGTGACGTTTCCACCTCTGCCTACCTGACAGAGGGTTCACCGCTTTCTCCTCCTGGAAGACTACATGATTATCAGGTATATTCAAGGAGAGTCAGCTCCAGCAGGGATTGGATAGATAGATGTAACCAGTTTTGGCAAAAGCATTTCAGAATGAGGAACTAAAAACTTAAGAAATGTCTGGCTACAAGGAAATGCTTATTACAGACTCCTCCAAATGTGTATGACTGCAGGACTTTTAAAATGCCCAACTATTGAAAGGATTTTCTATAACTTCATGTATACTTACAAAAACTCTCAGGCATTGAAAGAAGGCGTCAAGTAAGACGGCTTATTTAATGCATTGTCAACGAATGTACATCTTGACTCAGTAGAGGCTCCCACAATCAGATAACAGTCTAATTAGCCTTCAGGGGAATTTAGCAATCGACAATAAGATTAATATAAAAACCAAATTCTAGATGGAACTGACTGCAGTTTTGTTACTCTTTTATTGAAAAATGGCAATATTTCTGCAAGCAAATAAAGATGGTTTAACTGATGAAAGATAATAACTATTCATTTTCAATACTGGAAAAATTCAATATTATAGTTAGTAAAAATGAGCTTAAATGATGAGGACTAAGATATGTGACTATGCTGTAAGGTAGGAGCAGAAGGGGGTCAGTTAAACAGTGTTATTTAATATAGTACCATTTTTGGTATGCAATTCAGACAACAGCATTCATCAAATATAGTAAGCACTCATCAAAAACAAATGATGTGATGTTTGTCACTGCAGAAATGAGGAAAATCACTAGCAAGCAGTAGAATACATATGTGTATATACTATGTATATGTATATATGAACTACTACTCTTAAGTTAAACATAAAAATTCAAAATGCTTTATAAAATGAATTTTCCTTGTTTTCAGTAGACACATATTTTTTATTTATCTGAAAAACAACGTGATATTTTGATAATAGAAACAATCTGATTCATAAGATTATCACATCATTTACTCATCATTTGTACAGGCAATCATTTGAAATAAATTCTTTTGGGCTAAAGACATAGATTTATTATAAGATTATTTACCTAGCATACATTAAGTTCTGGATTCAATATTCAATGATGTCCAAAGAACATAAATGATTTCTTAAAAAATGTAATATCATTTATTACAATTTTTTCAATTTGTATTCTGGCTGGGGCCCTCTCCCTCATCTCTTCCCAAACCTACCCTTCCTTCCTCTTCCCTGCCTATGCCCTTTCCTTAGTCCACTGAGAGGAGAAGCCTTCCTCCCCTTCTATCTGACCCTAGTCTATCATGTCTCATCAGGACTGGTTGCATTGTCTTTCTCTGTGGAATGGCAAGGCTGCAACCCCCAGGGGGATGTGATCAGGGAGCCTGCCACTGAGTTCATGCCAGAGAAAGTCCTGCTCCCCTTACTTGGGCACTCATTTGGAGACTGAGTGTATGTGTATGTGTCTGTACATGACATGTAGATATGTGTGTACAGGTGTTGGCAGAGTTTAGAGGTACCTGACACTGTAGAACTGGTGTTACAGATGGTTGTGAGCCTCCTGATTTGGGAAATGAACTTGGGTCCTCTGCATGAGCAGTATGTGCTCTTAGGAAAAAAGCTCCCACCCCCTCGTAAGATTAAGATAGACTGCTTTTCTTGACAACCTTATGCAATAAAGGAGATTCATCTTTCTCTATCTCTCTCTTTTATTCTAATAATCATTACAATGGAATTATTAGTAAGACTGGTTTTGGAAGTCTTTTAGACTTCTTCAGAGATAATAATATATCGTACAATAACCTATCTTCATTCCCCTGGAATTTTTATTCCTTTCCTTAATTTATATTTTTTCTCCCTTTATAATCTAAATGTCAAAAGTGAATTCGCCCTAAAACTTTTTTCTGAGAGTTTTACTGTTGTCAGAAGGCAGAGCATGATGTCAATCAAAAAGATCATTTGGAAGATAGCTATCATTATCTGGAACTATATTAACTTAAATTATATGTCATTCTAAAACATTTCATTCTGACAGCACAGTATCCATATCCAGGCTCCAAACATTAATATATTTATATAATTCTATGAGAGTTATTTCTCTATTTGTTTAATCAACCAGAGTAATCTAGAAGAAGCGAGCAGTACACAGAGAGATCTCTCAAGGCTGTTGCATACGTATTTCTCATCCACATAGAATTAAGTCTACTGTTAGCTGACACTGAGAAAAGTGAGGTTTACAAAACATTGCCAGTTCCACCCGGGTCACATCCACTAACTTTCTCTGCTGCCCTCTCTGTCCCTGTAAATATCACAGTCTGCTTCCTAAATAAATCACAACAGACATTCTTATGGGTAATGTTTGTTTCAAGCAAACACCAGGTCTAGTGAGATGATTAGAATTTTCAACAATCATGCCTCCTCTATATGATTTTTTTTTTCTCACTGGATCTTTTTCAGTGCATTAAGATTTTTGTCTTGTTCCTTTTGTTGAGGAAGGTGCTGTATTAGAAAGGACAGGAATGAAGGTGTAAAAGAATGAGGAGAGGGGGAGGAGCCTTTCAGAGCATCTATCATAACAGATTACCATTTTATGCTATTTTTATGTTCGGTGTTATCGGTCCTCCTATCAGAATTATGAGGCAGTTATTACTTTTTCCATTTTATCCAATGAACTTGTTACAACTAGGCAATTATGTAATGTATCAAGAGTCACAAAGCTAAGAGTCAACATAAGAACTGAACACTTACCCCTAGACTGTCTTTCCCCACTCCCACAGTGCATCGCACCTCCTCCACCTCCTTATAAAGATACTGGAGAAGTGTGCTTGGATTCAGTTGCATGATGCACGACATTATGCATTAGAAAGAATATGAATAGTGAACAAATCTCCTTCTTCTTTCCATAGTTGAGAGAATATTTCCTGTAGTTCTATCCCATTGCTGAAATAATATTGTCATGAAGCAAAGCCATCAGGCCTTTCTGTTCAATGGGGCTTATGAAGAAACTCAGCTATGGAGAAGTAACTCTTTTTGAGTGTGTTTTCTGTTATGCACTGAGAGGTGGGTTTTACATCCACTAATAACTTAATCTTCATGTTCATAAACCACATTTACTTCTTTCATAAAAGAAAGTTTTCTGATGAAGAGCAGAAATCCCTAGTCACCTTGATTTATTTGGCAAAGCCATGCTCTGACTCTAGCCTTGCTCAAGCCAATGCACAGGCTTTTCAGCACTCTGTCACCTGATCCTCAAAAGTACATCTTTGTACTTTGGAGAGTTATTTGAGTAAATAAGCTATCACTTCAGCAGTGTGTATTGTTACATTTTTATGTACATGAGTCACATTCCTTCTACTTCCTCATGGTAATTTTTTCTGGGGGCAGATGTTAGGGCTCTGATGGCAACTGTCCACAAATGAGCAAGCATGAGGACCCGAGTTTACTACTCAGAACACCGGTAAGAAAGTGGAGTATGGCAGTGTCTTCTAATCAGAGCTCTGGCAAGATGGATGTAAATGGATCCCTGGGTACTTTTGGTCAGCCAGCAACCAGCAGCCCTGCCTCAAAGAAAGAAAGAAGCAAACAAAAAGCCGTGGGTAGTACCTGAAGAATGACAGCTAAGACTTTCCTCTGGCCTCCATGTGCACACACATAAGTACCCACAGATTCACGAGCACACACACACAAACACCAAACGTTTGCTCTCTTGAAATAGTGATAGTTTTCAGATGGATATTTCATATAAAATATCATGCACAATTCTGTGTATGGCCTATTTAGTACTCAATCAAAAGCAGCGGCAGGACTAGTTTTCAAGGCTGTAGTGAGTGTAGATACACAGAGGGCCTCACTGCTCTTGTGGGGGCCAGCGTTGGAAAAGAGGTGATGCATGGTGAAAGCTCTCTATGGTGGAACACGCTCGGGCTTAGGCACAATGAGCTCCTGAGTGGAGTCATAAACCTGGTAGGAAATGGTGAGATTAGACTCTCGGTGACACCTTTTTCACCTCTCTTTTTTTTCTGCCTCAACTTGGATTTTTCTTACATTTCATGTTTTTGTGAACTTCATACACTTCATATGATATCTCTATATTGACATTATTTCCACTGCATCCCACTTTGTCAGTTCTTCTGGTGTCTGCCCCACTCCCTCCTAATGACTTTAATTACCACTGTTACAGAGATAAGTACACATATATAAATAAATGCATCCGGCTGAGCTCACTTGCTGTTGCTCATGTGTACACAGTTTTAGGGCTGACTACTCAGGTTTAAAGAAACAATCAGTGGAGACACGGTCCCTGAGAATACCGACTCTCCATCTCGTAGCAGTCAGTAATAGTAGCTGATCATCCTACAGATGGGGCTTTTGAGATTTTTCCATCCACATAGCAATATGGTCACCTAAATAAGACCTATACAAACTTAACCTTTCTTAGACCTCATCTGTTTTCATTTGGAAAGCAGGGGAAGTAATAATTAAGCAGATTTCAGCATGATTAGGAGAAACGTGAAGGAAATGTGTATGAAATACAATTTGTGGACACTTAAGTGCTATTTCAACACAATTTCTCTGTTTTTCATGATGGGTAATTCAGGTTCTGTCAGAAAGGTCTCACTGGCTCTTACAGTGACTTGCCTCGGGGATTCTGTACAGTGCCAGCCACCTGTCCGGGCAGCTGTCCGCGGTCAGTCCTACTTATGCTGAGTTTAGAGTGAATAATAGCGATAGTGCCACACATTGCTGACTTCAAGGCTTTGCCCACTGTTCTGCATAAAAGGAAGTGTGCAAGGAAGCCACACACTCCACAGAGAGCCAGGCATTCGACAAGAGATCCTTCCCCTTGTGTCCTTCTTTTTTACGAGAAATAAAACAATAGACTAATAATGAATAGAAAGAGTTTCAAAGAGATATATCTCTATAAGGATTATTTAGGATATGTGTGAAGGGAAAGAAATAGAAATTGGGAAGAAATAGAAATTGTAAAATATAAGTCTTAAATTTTTTTTATTTTTATTAGTGTAAATACTCAAAATACTTTTAAGTATTTTGTCATAGTTTTGATTTATTTTTGGATTAAAAGGTATTTTAAGAAAAGGTACTCTAAATCCAGCATGAACATTACCCAAGGATTTGGGATGAGAAATAATTCTCTCAACATAGGACAAATGACTATTGATAGAAACCACAAAATGAGTTTTTCTTAGGAGTTTCAACTCTGACTATTTCAAAGTTAAAACATTGGCAAACCTATATGCCAAGAAAGAAGGTCGAAGTCATCCAGACAGCTGACCGCAGCCTCCGATTGTCGAAATGTGGTCCCGCTGTTTTACAAACACTTTCTGGCCTTAGCTTTACCATTAATCACACAGCAATCTCATTTGCTTAGGGAGAGCAAAGTTTGTTGATACAGATATGTGACCTACAAATGGAGTGCCAAAAGGGAGCCTGTTTAACTGCCTTCTATGCTCATGCACTGAAGTGAAGGTAAGCCAGGTGTAATCACAGTGTAATCACAATGCTTGTGTCAACAAAGGTGAAGATCTCACAAGTTTTATGTTTTTCTAATCGAAGTGTCAGTGAACATATGGAGATCATTAGGACAGATAGGACAAGGGCTACATTTCTGTCGCATGCACATTTAGGAAATTAAATGTTAGTATTTGCATAGTGTCCTAAATTGGACTAAACTGAATCTGCTTTCCTATTTAAAGAAAGATGTTAGTCTCTTATTTATGGATGTCAATTATATTATCAAAAATTCAACCTATAATTCCTCAACTAGCAATGGTAAAAGGTTTGTGTGCCTAAACTAAATCGTTATAAATACATATCTATGACATCTTATAATGAAATCTTATTGTATTGAGATTCTTTGAAAGATGTACTTAACATTAAACATTAAGTGTAGAATATTGAAAGCAAGAAAAAATTATTAGTAGAAACACAGTTTGTCACAAAAGTATTCAGTGTGTTTTCCTCAGTGCTTCTGAGAAAGAGCAGATATAGGTGAGGGCACACACAGACTTCTCTCAAGACAAGCTTTCCCATGTGTGGTAAGAGAAAGACAACATTTAGAGAATGTCCACCTTGTCTGAAAACAGCAGTATCTCTTGGGATTCGAGGAGAGGCCTGAGGTGAAAAGCAGGTAAATTGGAAGTCATAGTTAAACTGGGACACAGGGTCTAGAGTTGTTTGTTTGTTTTTTCCCTCTTTTTAAATAAATTTTTATTTTTTATATTAATTACAACTTATTCACTTTATTTCCCAGCTGTAACTCTCTCCCTCATTCACTCCCAATTCCTCCCTCCCTCCCTCATCTCTTCCCATGTCCCTCTCCTAGTCCACTGACAGGGGAGGTTCTCCTTCCCTTCCATCTGACCCTAGACTTATCAGGTCTCATCAGGACTGGCTGCATTGTCCTCCTCTGTGGCCTGGCAGGGGTTTTCTTGACAGCCATATTGTAGTCAGGTAGAAATACATAGAGCATGGATACAGTTATAAGCCTGCAATATTCTCGTTCAAAAATAAAGAAAAGAATAGTAGCTTGAATGTCTAGAAATGTGAAGATCCAGAAGACATTTCTAGTATTTTAAGTCATAGAATAATTACTTTATATCTCAAAATAATTTCAAGAGATGTATTAGAGCATAGTTACAAGGAAATGATGGTTTAAGGTGGCAGATATCCTAATTGCCCTTAGTTCACCACTTCCAAGGGAATACGCAAATCAGGCATCATAATGTATCTGAGGTAAATGTATACATGCAGATATCATGTGTCAATCAGAATTACTAATGCTTGAGTAACCCAGTAGGAAATAATAGCTTTAAAGACTGAGAGTAAAATTGTCTGGATATATACCATAATTTATCTAGGATAATCACTGGGAAAAAAAATGAGAATCAGAAGAAAATAAAGTCTTTAAGAAGTTCGTAGCTTGATATCCAAATTCATCCTATTTAGAATTTATAGCAATGTACGAAATGGCGATGTCTAAACAAATTCTATCCACAAGTCCAAGAAGAAAAGAATTGTTTGTTCTTTGGTAGCACACACACACACACACACACACACACACACACACACACCACCTTACTTAGACAGCAGTGTTTCAAAGTCAAGAATCTTATACTATGTTTCCTTGATGCTTTCCCTGCATCTGCATTATTGCAATCACCTGAGATCATTTTGGACCAATATAAATGTATGCATTCTACCGATGTAGACTCTGTGGGGCTAGCTGGGGGACTGTTAGCTTAGGAGTTCTCGGTCTGATGTTTTGCTAGATTGAGTTTAGTCTTCAGAACTTCCCAGAAGCAATGGCACGTGCTGTATACTACTTGTAGGTTGTGGACTGGCACTTTTTTCCTATGAAGGCGAACTCATTTATCATCCACAGTGATGTTTATATGAGTGCTGAGAGGAAGAACTCAGTAAAAACTCATCTTTAGGAACCCAGCTCATCTGCCCTTAGTATACCAACTCTTTCCTCCTAAGTTCTAAACAATACACTTTTAATCCCTTGTACTGTATGTTCAAAACTTAGAAGTGATAGCTTCTGGTCAACCAGTTCAAGCTCTAAGCTCTTCTCTTGGGCATCACCTGAGCCTTAGACTACTGAGATAGCAACAGCATGGAGAGTAAATGAACACCCCTGCCCTCAGTGGGCCTCAGTTATACCTCTGCTGGTCCTCGGAAATTAGAATTTGGAAAAATTTATTGGTTTTGGATATTAATGAAGTATTTACAACACTGGAAATGATCAGAAAACAAAAGCTATTATTGTGACTATTATTTTGAGCCAAGTCACCAGAAAAGCCTGTTTGTTTCTGCGAGATCATCCTTTGTTCACACTTATCTTCAGCCACTATAGGTGATAATTTTCCCAATCTTATACTTTACTCTTTTCGAAAAGGAGCAATTTTCTAAGTTTCTCAACTAAAATGATACACTTGTATTGATGACATTTACTTAAATTCACATTAAGAAGATTTAAAGAAAAGAAAGCTACTCTATACAGAAGTCTAAACAAATTTTAATTAATAGTTTAATATTTGCCATTGTGCTGGGGAGTCTGTAATAAACAGTGTATACCCCATTTATCTGATGGGCACAATCAGCATTTAGAAGACATAGCCCAAACTATTAATCATAATAGATGCCAAAGTTCTTTGATAATTTTCATAGTTTCCAATAGCTTTATTAACATTCCAAACCAATATATTTCTCTTTACAGCATAAATGCTAGACTTTTTCTCATTATGTCTTCATTTAATATTGATTCAGTATAAATAATAAAGTACGTCTTAGCCTGATAGATTTAAATAAGAGCTACATTGTGTCCGTATGTGAAATACAGAATGCCTTATAATAAAGGGAATGAATAACAAAATATAATCCGACATTTGTTTTTAATTTAATAATTTAAGCCTTTCATTATAAGCATGTGTTTTAGTCATAAAAAGTATGGTGTTAAAAAAAATAAATGTAAGGCTGGGCGTGGTGGAATACACCTTTAATTCCAGTGCCCAGTGAGGCAAAGGCAGACAAATTTTTGTGACTTCAAGGCCAGCCTAAGCTACAAATTGAGTCCAGAACAGCCAGGGCTACACAGAGAAACCTTGTCTTTAAAAAACAATAACAACAACAACAACAACAAAACCCTAGAAATAAACAAAAAAGGATGGTATTAAAATAATTTGTGAAACTTAAAAAATAAGACATATAAATAATTTATTTAAAATAAAGAGTTAAAAGTGAAATCTGAAACAATGAAATATCAATAAAGACATACAGGACTTAATTTTCAACATATTAGTGTTGGCAATGAGTTCATGGAGTAAGAAAATTAAGTGTAGGTAACAAAAATAAACACAGTAATTGTCACATACCAAACAGAAAGCAGTTTCATTGCAATGAAAATAGTCCATTAACTTCAAATCCTCATGCAACTGAGAACTAGTAAAAATGTTCCTAAATGAGAGGGAGGCAGGCAGACAGACAGACATACAGGAAGGAGAAAAAGAGGAGTGATACTTCAGTTTAAAATATATAATCATTAATTCTCCTTTTAAGTACCATATTTTAGGTATCATATATGCTCATTGTAACTTTATTTACAGTGGTCGAGATGTAGGGACAGCATCAGTGTCCACCGATAAATGGATGATCAAAATGGTCTACGCACTAACAATGGAATATTATTTCACTAACAGAGAGAAAATTCTTCAATGGCCATAACAACAGTGTTTTTAACAATTTTTAACAAAATCTATTCTTAATGTTTTGAGTAACATGTGTACTCTTTGGCAGAAGGTATTCTCATAGTCCTACTTTTCATATAAGAGGACTTAAAAACATGACTTTATGACTTTATGTTTAAAAGAAAACCTAGAGCTAAAAAGTAAAATATATTTGCTCAACCTTGTTTGTAGTAGCTTTATTTGTAGTAGCCAGAACCTGGAAACAACCCAGATGCCCCTCAACTGAGGAATGGATACAGAAATTATTGTACATTTACACAATGGAATACTACTTAGCAATTAAAAACAAGGAAATCATGAAATTTGTGGGCAAATGGTGAAATCTAGAAAATATCATCCTGAGTGAGGTATCCCAGAAACAGAAAGATACATGGTATATACTCACTCATAAGTGGATATTAGACATATAACATAAGATAAACATACTAAAATATGTACATCTAAAGAAGCCAAGGAGGACTCTGGTTAATATGATCAATCCTCACTCAGAAAGGCAAACAGGAAGGAGATTGGAAGAAGAAGAAAACAGGAAACAGGACAGGAGCCTACCATAGAGGGCCTCTGAAAGACTCTACCCAGCAGTGTATCAAAGCAGATGCTGAGGCTCATAACCAAACTTTTTGCAAAGTGCAGAGAATCTTATGAAAGAAGGGGGAGATAGAAAGACCTGGAAGAAACAGGAGCTCCACAAGAAGAACAACAGAACCAAGAAATCTAGGCCCATGGATCTTTTCTGAGACTGATACTCTAACCACGGACCATGCATGGAGATAAACTAGAACCCCTCCACAGAAGTAGCCCATGGCAGCTCAGTGTCCAAAGTGGGTTCCCTAGTAAGGGGACTGTCTCTGACATGAAGTCAGTGGCTGGTTCTTTGATCACCTCCCCCTGATGGGGGAGCAGCCTTACTAGGCCACATAGGAAGACAATGCAGCCAGTCCTGATGAGAACTGATAGACTAGGTTCAGATGGAGGAGGAATAGGACCTCCCCTATCAGTGGACTTAAAGATGGGCATGGGAGGAGATGAGGGAGGGAGAGTAGGGTTGAGAGGGAATGAGGGAGGAGGCTATAGCTGGGATACTAAGTAAATAAACTCTAATTAATATGAAAAATAAAAACAATTAAAAAATTAAAATATATTTGAATGCTAGAAAAATGACGTTGAGGATTCTGTACACCGTTTTTGGTTATTGTGATAGAAAGACAGTAAGAAATGAAGATATATATACTCACAGAACTTTGTACACTGATGCAGGAGGATTACTGTTAGTTTAAGGTTAGAGTGTTCTAGAATCAGATGCTCTCAGTCAAAGATAAAAACTATCACAGGTAACCTCAACATGGTTAAATTACTGGAAACCAGAGAGTGGTTCCATGCACAGTGCAACCTTGTAGTCAGTAGGACAGTAGGAGCTGTCCCATAGTCTATGTCTGGAGAAAAGCCAGAGTCCTGAAAGACTATATTATAGAATACATATGGCAACTGTGTTTATGATGATAATTCTGTAAGGAAGCAGACACAATTTTGTGGAGTACATTTAATTACAAAGCTACAGATTTGTAATTTCTGTTAATTAAAAGTCAATGAGGACTACTTCATCATCAGACCTGTTATTTAGGAAGGTAACAATCCACAGAAGAATACAAAGGAAAACTCATTAGATGGTCTTCTCAGGAAAGTGTTCACTTGAAAAATAAACAAATAAATAAGAAGGAAAATTAAGTCCATGAATCCATTCAGGAAGATTCTCTAAATGATATAGGTGAGGCTTCGGAGGGCTAGAGTTAAGAAAGTGCCTATAGAAATTAGTGATTTAGTAAAAGTTAAAATTTTGTTATTTTGTTTAGTTGTTTAGTAAGATGTTAAGATCTGGAGAGATGGCTCTGAATTTAAGCACACTTGTTGCTCTTGAAGAAAACCCTGGTTCAATCCAAGCACCCATATGGTAGTTTACAAATATTTCTAACAGGGAATCTGTCAGCCTCTTCTGACCACAGTGAGCACAAGACACACACATGGTATATATATAAAGATGTTGCCAAAAGAATCATATATATGCATATATATATTTATATAATATATACACACATATATGAAATGAATGAATGTTCATATGTATGTATGTATGTATGTATGTATGTATGTATGTATGTATGTATGTATATGTGAGTCAAAAAAAACAAGCTGGGTGTCTTAAAAGAAAAAAAAATGTTTTGGAATAAGAATTACCAAAGAAATATGACTTTGATGAGCTTTGTAATATGTTATTTCAGGTTTATTGCTTATTCTTTGAGGAGGACCGACTCTGTAGCACCGGCAGGTCTTGAATGTATGCTAATCCTCTCATCTCAGCTTCACAAGTTCAGTCTGGATGGCTGTGTGCTGCCATACAGGCTTCATTTTCTGCAGTCTTACAAATGGCTTCAAGTGGAAAACTGAAGAACCTCTGAGCAGCATCTCTGAGGAAGTTTGTCAGAATGGAAGGGCTTTTACTCCAGGCTACTCACATCAGCCATCTTTGGCAGTGCACGGCTTCACTCACATAAGCTTCAAGAACCGATCTCTGAGCTACGGAGACAGAATGAAGGAGGTACAGCAGAACATCCTTCAATGCGAGATAAATGGAAGTTCCTGTGAGAGCTATTGAGTGAGACTGTACAGCAAAGGCCACAGAACTTGGTATTTCCTATGAAGAAGCAATTTTTTTAATTTATTTTATTTTATTTTTTTCAGATTTTTTTAATTTTTTATTTAACTTTTATTAATTACACTTTATTCATTTGTACCCCCCCATAAGCCCCCCCTCCTCCCCTCCCGGTCCCACCCTCCCTCCCCCTTTCTGCATGCAATTTATGATTCAGTTAAGGGAATGTTTGGAGGAGAAAATATGGTTTTCGCTTACTGTTTTACATGTGTGTTTAAACATTAGAGTAATCAGAGGAGGCATTTATTAAAGATAGTTAATTTCAAGTGACCAATATATCTGGATTATTTAAATCAACAATATAATTTTTACCAAAATGTACATGTGATGGAAGTGCTAAATCAGAATAAATATGTCAAATTTTCTCACTCCTGTAGTGAGAATGTGACAAATCTATTTTATCTAGTCAATAGTACAGTAAATCTTCATTGTCACTGACTACACTCACCATGTTGTACAATAGATATTTGAATCTCATTTTGATTATTTAACTAAAATTCTGTCATTTGACCAATAGCCTCCTTCTCTTGCCCAACACCTCCCTAATTCCAGATTTTTTACTATTTAGTCTTTGCTTCTACAGAGAATGTTTAAAAATATTTTAACATTGTTTTCCATCACCAACTTTTTCTTTTTAAATTCAGTAGACATGAAGAAAAAACATTTAGGAACATTAGCACATACACTAATAGAAGATAAATATCTCACAGCTCATGCAGTTTTGCTTACAATTATCTCTGTTATTCTCCCATTACTTCTGCATTACTTTTTGACTACTCTGAGCTAAGGAACACCAACCTGATATAATAGTGAATGTTGACTTTGCTGATCTACAATTGAGAGGGTGGAAGATAAGCATCAGGAAGCTAAGAGTGTCTAACACAGGGGAATAGTCTGTTACATTCAAAGACTTCAACAAGTGACTTGGAGACAACAGGGAACCATTTTCTTTAGCACACAGTGGCTGCAGAGCTCTTGGGGATTTCCTTTGACTATGACCTACCTCATCACTGAACACAGAAGCTTAAGTGAGAGCTTAAATAATCTGTGTTCTTGCTTCAAGATGGTATGTTGTTTGTCTCCTTCCTGTGACAAAACACCCTTTCCAAAGCAAACCCAAGGGGAAAGCTTATGTAGTTTTACATCTTGAGTGTATAGTCTAACATGGTTGGGAAGGAACACAACAGGGATATGAGACAACTGGCCACAATGTATTCGAGGTTGGGGACTAATGGCTGCAAGCTGGTGCTCAGCTCACTCACTCCTCTTTATGCCGACCCTCGCCACACACTGGGGACCCCTGAGTGAAAGTGGGACCTCACAACCCACCTTATCCTATTTGAACATCCCTCTCTGACACGACCACACATGCGCTTTCATCTTTAATCTAAATCTAATCAGATTGGTGATCAATTAGCCGTTACAGGGTGGCATTTATATATTTGCATCCCTGCTATAGTTCTTTCTCCTGACTGTGGCTTCTGTTTTAATGTACTCAGAGTTAACTGTCATGGAGAATTTTTTTTTTTATCACACTGAATTAAGCATCACACACACAGTTGCCATAATTGGCCATTGTCAGAACCAAACAAGACATCAGAGCTGAGTAGGTTTTACTTAAAAAAAAAAAAAGTTTTCAATCTGCCTTTCCTGGCTTCCTGTCTCTTTGCTGGAAATCTTGCTTCCTCTCTGAACTTGAATGATCAAAAAACAAAAATTTTTATGTTTCTGGCTATATTAAAATAACAATTTTACACTTTATTGTAACTTCCTGTAGCTCAAATTTTCTGCAAGTTGTAAATTTATTTCCTCAGATGAAGAGATAAGATGAAAGGCTTAACCTAGATTTACTAATACATGGTTTGGACTGAGCCCAGTCATTTCTGTCTAGCTATCCCTTGGCCTAGGCCTGGAAGCTGCTAGCCTCCGTATAATCTAATCTGCAATTCCAGACCTCAAAGGCTTCAGTTTCAAGCCTCTATCTGCTAATGTAGGCCTAGAATGTTTCCAGCTTCTGAGACTTACTGTTGAATAAACTTCCCCTTTCCAGTTCTTTCTGAACTCTGGCTAGCTGGTTCAATGCAGCTATACTGGTTCAGAACTCCTCTAGAAACTAACTCATTCAACTGACTTCTCTAGGTTTCTCACTGAATTGCTCTGCTCAGAAAAGCTGCCTCTGAGCTCTACAAACTGAACTGCATGAACTCAACTGAATTCAACTGCACTCAGTTGAACTCCAATGAACTATATTGTATTCTATTTTACTATACTTCCTCTGTGCTACTCTTACTTTGCTTCTTTTTTCTGTCCTCATGAAAGTTGAGCATATTCTATCTCTGACTCTTTTTGCCACTATGTCTCTGACTTGTCACTTTGCCCCTCAAATACACATCACTGTGTGGGATTAAAGGTGTGAACTAAGGGTGTGTCTGTATTCCAGACAGATCACATTTCCAGCCAGGATTTTTGGATGTAATCTCTTGTAAGAGTAGTCATGTTGCTAGATTAAAATTCCTCTACAGCTAGAGAATTCTTCTTAACACCACTGAATAAAGCAACATGGGGAAGTCAAAATATCTTGGGAATAAAGCACTCTGGATTGGTCTTGAAACGCAGGACAAACCAGGGCTTTTCTGGGGATAAGGCACTTAGGGAATTCCTATTGTCTTTATGACATATGTCACATGGCCCTTGTCTTTTCAAGTGACAAGGAAACAGGATCTGTTGGTGAGGCCACCTACACGTCAGCAAGACCTTCCCTGGATGCTTATCTTTTTACAAATGTCCATCATTCTGTGCCCTGTTGTCGTAGCTAATAACCTTCTTCTCCAATGCCCAACATGTGCAGTACCAAAGCAGAGTAACAGAATATCAACAAAACACAGGAAGACATCAGTCTTAGGGAAGCCTGTGGATGTAAGAACTATCCACACAGGGCGAGAATAAAGTGTTAGAGATCACTGTAAACTCTCACTGTCATACAGCACATTTTCACCATTTCTTTAGAAAATTTGAAGCTACTTTTAATACTTCAAGATGTAACGATGCTCCCCCAAAGAGTTCTGTTCAAAGTAAATTAAAGTGTTATGGTCATAGCCTAGATATAAGGTTTGGTAAAAGCAACACACTGCCCAAGGAACTCGTCACGAGACTTGAATTATATTTTGTTTTCACCGTATTCGTCTCAGAGAAACCCTTCATAGACAGTCCCTGTGTCTCCTAAATCATTTTCGATTTCTGTCAAGAACAATAGCATTTTCTGTGTGGTTTAGCTCTAAGATGAAGGAGGAAGAGGAGTAACTGGTAATGGAGGTATCAGATTACTGCAGTCTCCATATACTTGCAAAACCTGGGCTAAGAGACAGATAGTACAGCTTTTCTTTTTAAACATTCCTGGGCTTCCAGGTTTTCTAGAATTAAATATGGGGCAATGGCTCTGTAGGAAAAGCAATTGCCACAGAAGCAGGAGGAGCAGAGTCTGCCCCCAGAGCCGACGATAACAAAGCTTGGACGCACACTTGAGCTTGGAAATGGAGTGCTGGGGAGGAGGGGGCAGCTGTGTCCCCGGGGCTCACTCCCCCCAGTCTAACCTCCATAGACATTCGCAGGTCCGTGAGAGGTCCTGTCTCAAAAATCAAGGTGGAGGGTACCCGAGAAACAACACCCAAGCTGTCAAGATGTGGCCTTCTGGCTCCCACATGCACGATCTCTCTCTCTCTCTCTCACACACACACACACACACACACACCTGCCATCAGAAATCCAAGTGGGCAACGGTAGGTTTTATATCTGATGGCCCTATGAAATTCGACTACTATCTGCTCCCTAGTTCAAACAGTAAATTTTAAAACATACACCAGTAGATAACAAGACACATTTTAAATTGCAACCTTCACAATTCTCCAACATTCAGTGAGTATGAGGTGCAATTTCTAGGGACAGAATAAATATCGCTATTCAGGATACCCCAGCCACCTCAGGCCCCTATACTAGTACTTAATAGTTTAATCTTCTGCCATCTATCTGCCTGCAATTTATGTAATTGCAGTTTCAAACAAACACAGGCAAATTTTGATCGATTCTCTTTGAGTCTACATCTCTGCCTGTTTTTGCATTTGCAAGTCACCAAAAGACAAATAAAATAATAATTATGGTGGTGGTGGTGGTGGTGTCCAGAAGCAGAGAAAGTAGGTTTCAGTGTCTTGCTTTCAGTACTCTGATCTCCTGGAAATACGGGGTTAGTGCAGTGCTGCTCCCTCCGTTTCTTTATCATGTGATCTCAGCTTAGCACTCTGCCATTCCTTGATACTCCCTGCTTGGCAGGGAATGAAGCCATAGGAAACTTACTCATGAGAAAAGTTTGAGACATTGATCATGTTTCTCTAAATTCTGTCAAAAAATTTCCTTCTGAAAAATCTCACAAAATTGGTAAAATGTCATGGGAATCCAAAAATGAAGGAATTTCTCTGATTCTGTGTTATGCAGTGAACATCCTTTAATATCCTGCTTCTGGAATAGAAGGGTAGCAACCCAGAGGCCATCTTACTTATCAGGTCAGATCTCCAGGATGGTGCTCATCATTCCAAAGCCTCCAGACCCTCTGCTCTACCTTCCCTGTGCCAGTGCTCTGTATGGTAATAGTTGCCTCTGCAATTCTGCAAACACCTTCCTCAGACACACTGGTCAAGATGCTGCACCAGTGAGCTAACATTCCTCTTCCTCTTCCTCTTCCTCTTCCTCTTCCTCTTCCTCTTCCTCTTCCTCTTCCTCTTCCTCTTCCTCTTCTTCTTCTTCTTCTTCTTCTTCTTCTTCTTCTTCTTCTTTTCTTTTAAGACATTGATAATTAACATAAACTTTTCTTGAACAACATAACTGAGAGTTATTTTGGGGACTATTTTATTCTCAAGTGAAAAAGAATATACTGAGGTCAAAGTAAACTTAAGGCAGAATTCAAGGAAAAGGAAAAATAAAGGAAAGCTCCCTATTTGGAGTAAATTCAACTTCCAGTATCTTCGTATAAATCAGGTTAAGAAATAAAACAAAAACATTGGTTTACAAGGCAGTCAATTTGTCCCTGTGTTCTTTTCTCTCCTGCTAAATCGCCCGTAGCCCGTGTATTTCTTATATTTCTATTGTAGCTATGTCTCTCTAGGTCATCTTGAATGAGCAGTTAACTATTTTACCAACTTTTGTAGTCTAGCAAAGGTGACTGAAACTGAACTGGCAGATTGCTTTTTAATTTTCTGCTTGGATGTGTGTGGTTTTTTTTTTCCCCCTCCTGTAGTTTCCAAAACATTTGATGAGTCTTGATGGGAGGCTAAAATGCTTGCAAATTTTGCTGATGTCTGCCAAGAGCTGATTAACCCTCCCTCATTCTTCAGAAACTCTTGTAGAAGCAGGCTTAGATGGTGTAAGAAACACGAGTACAGCTGTGAAACAAATGTCCTCTCACAGCGGCTGCGCATCACTGCCTCCACATACAGGCGGAGGATCCTGATAAATATTCTGGGCAGGTTTTATGGTAGGTTTCTGTTTCCACAGTTAATGGAGAATTTGAGCTGCATAGATAAGTTACATGCCAGACAGCTTGAATATCATGATCCCTACAGTGTAGGTGATCTGTGAGTAGTAGCAGTGACTTCATTTAAAGATTGTAGTCAGAAACATGGGTATTTTTGTTACCGTGTGTGAATAGTTACGAATTATGTCCTTTTTCATTTCAGATGATAAAGATCCAGGATCTATTGTCTCCTTCAATTGAGCAATTGATCAAAATTCTAAATTAACATATGTTTCTACAGCTTATATTCTGTTTTTGAAATAATGTTTAAAATTATTAAATACAACTACCGATTTTGACATTATAGTGAAAGTTTTAAATTGTTAGTTAATTATGATGTGTGCCTATTATTTTTTATTTAAAGTTTTTATTATTTTTAAAAAATATTTTTGTTTGGGAATATTTTGAATCCTGATAGGTTTGTGTCTTTAAGGGCATTGAATCCACTGGAGGGATAGACAGCTGCGAGCCACCATATTAGTGCTAGGAATCAACCGTGGATCCTCTGCAAAAACAGCAAATACTCAACCACTGAGCCATTGTGTCCCTGGATGTAGTGTTTTATGCATTTGTGTACAGGTGATTGCTTGCCTGAGTCCCTGATTCTGTTGTTGTGTACATGTGTGTAGTGGTTGCTTGCTTGTCCGTGCAGGTCTGAAGCCCAGAGGTTGACATCAGGAGCCTTCTTCAATTGCTTCTTCAACTTACTGAGAATTCTATGGCTTTCCTTTCCCTGGCTTTGTTTCCTGTTAGTCTCTCCCATATCCTACTACTCCAAGCCATATTGACCATCTCAACCTGTGCTAGGCTCTTGGGTTACTCTTGTCTCTTCTTGACTTCTGCCCTACTCTATAGGAGCATCTTTGATTCTTCAGTTATCTACTCATTTTCTCAGTCAGTTTCCAATTTATAATTGCAATTCCTTCCTACCTCCAGAATGCCTCTGCTCCCTCTGTAATTCTGTCCTTGAGTATTACATTATTTGTCCTAATCTATTTCACCTTATACTTAATGAAATTATTATTTTTTTCATTCTCTTAATCATTTATGGTTTTGGAATAATAGAAGCCAGAACTTGTCAGGACAATCTAATATATGTTGTAAATGAATAAAGAAATAATTAATTTTTAGAAAGTGATTGAAGAGCCATTGTATTTTAGTAAGTTTTCTCCATTTGATCTTATAGATAACTAGACTCCTCCTTATTTTCAAACCATTTTTTAGAAATCAACATTTGTAATGATAGGTAGCATTTTTTATCTGATTTATCTCTCAAATAGAACATGGTTTTGAGGTTGATAGTGTACAAACGTCATGTACCATTCAGAATCCAGTGCAATCACTCAGCTGTCAAGCACCATCACTGTGTTACCACATCATGCCTCTGGCCTACGTTGTTCCTCTCCTCCTCCAATATTCATGACACAAATTATTACACACTGTAAGATTTGGATGTATGTTCCCAAACTTCTGAAAATTAATGTCTCCTCCATTATATAGGCTTCTGCCATTCAGAAGCAGCTAATTTACATAGTTTGGTTTTATATTCTTAGCCAATTTGCAAATACACTTATTTGACAGCCCATCTGCTACAGAAGAACTCGTTAAAAAATAATTATTAAAATCAACATGCAAAAGTGCTCCTTCTTTTCGCAAGTTTGATTGTCCTTTGGAGGGATTCACCACCTACATAAATCTTCACAGTAAAATGGTCCCATGACCTGTACCTTTGTACACCAGAAAAGAACTTTGGATGTCCTGGAATATTTCATTACACTGCAACAGAAAACTGATACAAGGACAGCATCTCCTTTTCTTCTCTACACGTATTAGTTACAGAATAACCAACAGTTCAGAAAGATATTGTACCAGAGAGGTGCATAGACTCATCCAGAGAGTCAGCACTGCCTGCTGCATTCTGTGCTTATTTCTTGCCCCACATAACTTCCCTTCTACATATCCATCTGTTTGCCTTCCTGATCAACTTGCTTCAGAGCCTCATTTAAACTAAAGAAATATGTGTGTGTGTGTCACGATTTTCCAAATATATTTCTTTTTGTACCAAAATATATAAATCTCAAAAACTCACTTGGAAAGAAACCTTAGTAATACCCACATAAATAATGAGCAATGCATTGAACTAGCTGTTATATATGCATGTAAGCTATGCCAGTTATTTGCTTTTAACAAGTGATTAATGGCAGAAAGGAAACGAACATGGGCAGAAAGAAAGATGTGCACTCAAGACATACATCATCTCTTTTTTTTTTTTTCTCTACACATAATAACCTACTGTTGACAAAGAAACCATACCAAGGAGGTACAAGAATTCTATGATTCTGAGTACAATTCTATCCAATTTATCTCTTAAGCCTTCTATCTTTCCAAACAGAACATGGTTTGGGGGTCGGTAGTGTACAGGTGTCATGTACCATTCAGAACCCATCACAATCACTTGCCTGTCAAGACCTTTCCCTGTGTCACTACAGGCATGCTTCTAGCCTATACTGTTAAATGCATTTCTAAGTTATCATCTTTTATTTCGGAGACAAATACTAGTTTGGACTAGTGCCCACAACTACAGGTTGTCTTTTTTTTTTTTTTTCTTTTTTTTTTTTTTAATCAAGGGGAAGAAGAAATATAACTCTGATCACTGATGGTCACATGTGGTTCTAGCACAGCCCTGAAGTTCAAGGTGAAGGAAATGTCAAGTGAGAATGACTGAGGAAAATATAATGTCTGTGGGAGTCAAGATTGGCCTGGCCCTAACACAGAACTTACTTAGGCTGTTGTGAAGCAGAAGTGACATTACTCATAAAGATGAGTTTTATGATCTAGAAATAATGCTTAGGATTTCAGGGGGAAGGGCCTGGCGTAAGTAAAAACAAAAATTCTGGAATATATGGGCAGATCCCTTCTTATCAGACAGCAAAGGATTACCAGGTTGTCAAACTACATCATTCCTGGCATTCCAGGAAGGGCAGCTGCACACTTCTTTCTACTGAAGAGGTAAGCTGTGTGTTTAACTTTTCTGGCTTCTCCAGTGCTTATCTGTGTGCCTCTGAACAAGTGTCTGGAATTACTTTTTGAATTAAAAAAAAAAACCTGAAAAACGTTGATAAATATGAAAGATACATGGCATAAAAATATGTTTATCAACAAAGTACAACTTAGACTCTACAGTAATATCCCCTTGATTTTCATAATCTGTATGCCTGAACACTGAGTTAGCATTAAATTTATCTATGTAATTTAAAATAATTAAATCTCAAAGTCCAACTTCTTGTATCCTTAAGGAATTAAATTGCTGAAGTTGTATTTGGACCCAAGATTTCAGCATAAATAAGTATTATAGAGATGGAGAAGCTGAAACTGTATCTATGAATGAAACAATAATTCTGAACATGCATACATTGTCTTAATGCTGAACTCTGACAGTGAGCTCTATCAGTACTGTAGACAGGAGATACAAGCACTTTCAGTCTATGAAGCTGGCTTTGCTATCACAATCTCGGGGACCAGAGAAAATTATAGACATGAAATTGTTTCCTCCTTTGATTGCAGAACCTGCAGTTTAGATAAACAGAACCTTTCTATCCATTGCTCTTTTCATCTGGGTCAGGCGTAGCTCTGTCATGATCTTAGGAAAATCCCTGTCTATGTACCTAGTACATATGCAATAGATAAGTACAGCGCCTATCGAAAATAAAGTGTAGTCACACCACGTCATCATTATCTCTGTGTCAAGCGAACAACTTCCCTGGAGCTGCTGCCAAAGCCTTCGAGGTCAGGGAGTTTCCTGCTGCTGTCTTGGCAGAAAACATAATTCACTTAACTGTATTACAAAAATTGGACTCAATCACAGGAAATGATCATAATATAAAATTCAAATTAAATGTTATTCTTAAGCCTAAGGATTTTCTTTTTTCATTCTTCCAGGAAGGCATTCATTTCCAGTACTCTTCTGTTAGACTCTATTGATATCAGCAACCCAACAAATGTAGGAAGGCAATTATTGAGCATCCTCCAATCACCTAATAAAATGTAAATGTAGTCTGGGAAGCACATTTTGACATACTTTAGTCATGGATACATCCTAAACAAATTGTTGATTTATTTTTTAAAATGGCAGTTGGTTTGAAAATTGAACTATATCTTAAGTCTAATAATATCCCCTCCCCCCAAATAGTGAGATATTTGGGATAACATTTTCACATTTCTAAATCACATTTCATCTCCATGTGAACACTTTTATCAATCTTTGTTTTTCTTCTTGCCAGTAACAACTATTACATAACTTCATTTTACAGATGGTCAGGAAAACTGGAGCTTTTGCGACAAACTAGAGTAGAAGGAACAACTGAAGGCAGGTGCTACATGTAAATCTTTATCATAAAGTGAAGAAGAGAGTTTTCCATCCCTTGGAAACTGTTCTGAACTGTGAGGTTAGGACAGCTGAGAGACAGGGGAACGATCTTTGGGGGAAATGGATGAGAGAACGTTGAAGATGAACCAGTACTTCGCTATGGTTTTCAGCACGCGGGTCAGCTACGTGTGTGACTACGATGAGTGAGGAAATAGAAAATCTAATCAAATTTCCTGAAAGGGTCAGAGTTTGTAAGTCTGTGCCTTGCAATGCATTCTTGCCCTTTGGGGAGCAGTCACCTTTTCTTTAAGACTGTAATTTTCCCCTCAACAATCCACAAGTGGACATTTTCAGTGATGTACAATATAGCTATCGTGATGCTTACATACTTTCCCAGGGCATTTCTCTTGATTGCTTTGTCTTCAGCTTTTTTATGGCTCATTCTGGCCAAATTCTCTCCCCAACATGTGGATGTAGTCTATTAATATTTAGTCTTAATGTTTCAGCCTCAAATGTCCTACCTAACTTGACTGTTTCTGTAACTTGAACATACAAGGATGGGTTCACGCAGATAGAAAATTCAAAATAAAATGATTTTTTTTAACAGCAGATTATGATAGATGGGTGATTTATTCCACTTTTATTTCTCTCTGTAGTTTTTACCTTATGTCAGGATGTGATAGAGTGGGTAGCATTTTGGAGATATGGTTGAGTGGCAGGTAAATATGAAGAAATTTAGTTTAGGCAAGAAAGAGGAAATTAATATTAGATGTTTTTTAGTTGTTTTAAGTGACGATCACCTTCTAAAAATGCATTGCTGGAACTAACATTGTGCCAGGATAACCCATATTCTAGCATAAAGTTATGTGTCCAGACATACTATCTTGATGTTTATATGACATATAAGTATGTTCTATATGTTATCAGAAGAATGTGAGAAGGAAAAGAGTGTTTAATGTATCAGGGGGAGCCCCATCTGTGGCTGACCAAACAACCACCGAAGCACACTGACAGGAAATGAGCTTTCAGGCGGAGATTGAGGAAAGTCACAGCTCTCCCCCGTCAGGCCCTTTTCATAGACTATGCTAATCATGGAATGGCAAATTCATTAAAATTAGCTGTGTGGGGGACATACACTGTAGAAGACTCAAAACATGAACTCCAATCAGCCATGAGAGGGAAGACTAAGTTATCTGTTCTCTCTGCTGAGAATATTAAAATCAGCTGTCATATTAAGGAACCAAAGTATAATTAATTTTCATTTCTCTGCTCATTATAACTGAATATTCATTTTATGTAATATTTTGAATACTGCTATCTTGTTTCCTTAAATTCTTCACACTTTGTTTTGCCCAATGTCAGCTGTTTTTTCTCCAAAATTAATGATTTAATTTCCATTTTTTTTCCTTTTACTGGGTTGCAATTTACTTTATTATTTTCAATTAATTAACTAATTAATTGTTTTGTGTGGGTGGATGAGAAATATGGGTGAGTGTAAGAATGGAGACCAGAAAGGACAACTTCCTAAGTTCTCTTTTACTGTCTGTGGAGTCCCTAGGTTGATTTTAGGTAGACAGACCTGTCCTGAACTATTCATCACTCTCATTGTCTTGACTACCAAGTTTATTTACATTTCTCCTGTGTCATCCTATCTAAGCAAGAAGTTTTTGTCATCTTAATATATTGTATGAAAACAGGAGCAGCTAGAAATTACATCCCTAGAATACAGCCTCCCACCCAGAACATTTTGTATAAAGCCAGTAAGGGTTTTAACCCCATGTTAAGGACTCTCTGCTTTGAATATTGGCTGAGCTATACAATCAATATTTTCTCTGTCTCCCAGACAGACATAAAAATTTACCTTCCATTGGATGGTAAGTGATTTCTTTATTATTATTGTTATTATTATTTTTACTTTTGTGTATACATATATATTATATATGTTTTTTTCTTTTTATCTTTAGAAAAGTAAAAACATGTCTTGAACAAATAAAAATTTTCTCCTAAGACAATGTATTTTCGGCCATGACATGTAGAAGAAAACTAAAAATGATTACCTTTCAGAGTTCTGTGTAAGTTCCCTCTTGTAAATGTGCTATGATGGAGTCGATTCAGGATGACTGGGCTTGGACCACATCTCATGGTTTCCCTTCAGTCTTCACTTGCCACTTCTCATATGTGTGACAAGGACTTACTTTGAGAGGATGGTCATCTTTGGAAATCTGTGGTGAGCTATGAATAGCCCTTGCTCTTTTCCATCCTCTTCGTGTTTATGTCATAGACTAGTTACAAGAACTATAATAGTATGGTGTACTGTGACAATGTATGGCTTTGAATTAAAAAAAATAATCTCTTACTTGCCTGTCTAATTTCCTATATGGAACACAATTAAAGTGTTGGTTCTGACTCTCTCTAGGTCTGTTACATGTTTTTGAACATGCAGCTGAGAGTTTTAGATGGCAGGACACTGATTTTGGGAGGGGGAAGAGCTCTACCATGGACCTCAATCACATTTGGCACACACTGTATTACATGTGGTACACTGGCATATTTTAGTTCATTTAGCCCCAGTGATAGCTGTGATGAGAATTCTACAGAGCTGACTACTCTAGGAAACAACGAGAGAACAGTAGGTGGTGATTGAGAGGCTAAACCACTGTCTATCCTCGCTAGGACCCTTTAGCCTCCACATGAAAGCTGCTCAGCCCCAGCATGCTCTGGGATGGAGTTGGGGAATACACTTTCTAGCCAGGTTTTCGTACAAAATTTTTAAAGTAGTAGGAGGAGACCTACAATCTCCTGCTGGTGCTTGTTTATGCTTTCTTCAAGAAGTTTCTTCTTTTTTTTTAATTTTTTATTAATTACACTTTATTCATTTTGTATCCCCCCATAAGCCCCTCCCTCCTCCCCTCCTGATCCCACCCTCCCTCCCCTTTCTGCATGCATGCCACTCCCCAAGTCCACTGATAGGGGAGGTTCTCCTCTCCTTTCTGATCTTAGTCTATCAGTTCTCATCAAAAGTGGCTGCATTGTCCTCTACTGTGGCCTGGTAAGGCTGCTCCCCCCTCAGGGGGAAGTGATCAACGAGCAGGCCAATCAGATTATGTCAGAGGCAGTCCCTCTTCCCATTACTATGTAACCCACTTGGACACTGAACTGACATGGGCTACACCTGTGCAGGGGTTCCAGGTCATCTCCATGAATAGTCCTTGGTTAGAGTATGATTTTCTGGGAAGTTCCCTGTGTTCAAATTATCTTGTTCTGTTGCTCTCCTTGTGGAGTTCCCTTCCCCTCCAGCTCTTACTATTTCCCACTTCTTACATAAAATTCCATTCACTCTGCCCATCAGTTGGCCATCAGGCTCAGCATCTGCTTTGACAGTCTATACTGCAGAAGCTTTCAGAGGCCCTCTGTGGCAGGTTCCAAGGTTGTTTCCTGTTTTCTTCTGGCTTTCAGAGGCCCTCTGTAGCAGGTTCCGAGGTTGTTTTCTATTTTCTTTTTCTTCTGATATCCATCCTCTTTGCCTTTCAGGATGGGGATTGAACATTTTAGTTAGGGTCCTCTCTTTTGCTTAGTTTGTTTAGATGAGAAGTTTCTTCAAAAAACAGCAATAGAAAAGGTGAAATGAAGATTTCCCTCTTCTCACAATAAGTTTCCATCACTGACTTCAGTAACAGATAAAAAAAAAATAATTTTCTTAATGATAACATTTTTTTGCTGTTGCTGTTCTCTGAATGTTGCTTTTTAAATTTTTTAGATGATATGATTTGAACTCATGGCTTAGTGCATGTTAAAAATAAGGGTATTTGCCTGGAGAAGTGGCTTATGTGATGAGTGCAATTACCACTTTTATAGAGGACCTTGGTTTGGTTCCCAGAGCCCACATCAGGAGACTCCCAATCGCCTGGAATGCAAACATCATCTTCTGGTCTTCGTGGTCACTTGCATGTATGTGGTGCACACAACAAAGGTAGGGACAAACACATATGCAAACATAGAAAACAATAGATTTTAAATTATGGCTATCATTGAGGCTCCTACATCAGATTTTTCATTAAGAAAAGTTCTGCTCTAGAAAACTACTCCTTAAAATGATTCAATTTTCTATCCACTGAAACAAAAGGAGAAAAAAAATTACTAAAAATTTAAAACATTTACATTTAATAAGCCACGCGGTCCAAGCACCCTCTCAGCACCACCCGTCTTTCCAGCTTCTGTTTTTAACATTTGACGTAATCATCTGCATAAACAGATGATCAGAGTGAAACCTTTCTAGTTAGTACTGATAACAGATGATTTAAGAGATTATTCCTTTTAACAATGAGTTCAATCTTAAAAGGTGACATGCATAAAATTAAAATGTGGATGTCCTAATCAACCATACTCTTGGTGCACATGTGACATATACAATTCCAACATGGGTATAAAAATATCCTATACTCATGATATTTGGTTTGACATTCACCTGGCTTTCGTGCTTGTTCTGTCTCATGCATAAGATATAGACCTATAGACCTTGATTTCTTCTGAATTATTAGAAAATATGGGGAACCACTAAGTGGTGAATGTAAATGTCTAGTGAGCACTGTCTCTTTTATTTGACAAAATATACATTGTTGAATAATTATAATTTACGTAAATTCTAATGTGTCTTTTGGAAGTCCTGTTTTTGTTGTTTTCTTTTTTCTTTTTCTTTTTTCTTTTTGGTTATCTATCTATGATGATAAATTATGCATGCCAATTGATGAGTTGTTAAAATTATAAAAACCGTGTTAGTAATTGGAAAAGTTAAGAAGATGGAAATTGTGTGTTGCTCAGCCTCTCTAGGCTTCGCCCACAGTAGAACACAGATATGACTATGCAGCAGTGGGTCACACAATATTTAATCCAGAGTGCAAAAGTCGCATGGTCTAGGTTTGCACAGGGACACCCAGTGATTTCCGTACAGGAAACCACCCAGCCGCACATTTCTCAGGATACAGACCTTTAAAAGCGAGGCTTGAGTATAGAACATGCTTGATAAAGGAGTAAAGTGATTTTGTTTTTGTAAATATTGTGAGAGCAATTTATCACTAGGAAAACCTTTCACTTGTCCCTGTAAATTGACATAACTTCTTACAGAGCAGTTTGTAAACGTATGCTGTAAGTATTGAAACGTTTAAATTTTCATAAATCTCGCTTCTGAAAACTCAACTTGATATAAAACACTGTTTGAACAATTCAGTATATTTTAACTATAGAATTATTCATAATGTCAAACCAGTGAAAACTAAATAGACAACTCTAAATACACGCTAAACAAACCACACTCAGCTTAAATGTACTCTCAGATCTTTAAGCATGCCTCCAATATACATGCATCCATATTAGAAAGAAAGAGCAATAAGCCGTGCATATTCCAATGAGTTGCCCCTGTGTGGCGAATCTGTGAGTCCTTTATTAACTTCACTATTATCTCAGTTTTTCCCATGCTTCCCGTGTTCTACCCTATCATGTATTTATTTTAAAATGTAAAACAAAACAAACAAAAAGTTAAAAGCCTGAGCTAAAATGGAAGTTTGATGCCTAAGCTCTGTGCTTGTGTTCAGTCTCCTTGTCCCTAGTGATGGCTTTTCCCACTCAGCTGTGTGCATATGACATTAATCTAATATTTTCGTGGCCAGACTAGTCTGATTTAAAACCGAAATATTAATGGGGAAATTTTTATTGATGAGGCAAAAGGTTGTCTTTCCAGAGAAGATGAAACAATGCCAACAGTTTCCAAAACTGCACCTTCACAGATCTTTCAGTGTTACGCACACCTTGAAAGAGGCCTTTGGAAGATTTTGCAGGAATTTCTGTTCACAATGTCTAATGCAGGAAAATTCCTGTTTGCATTGAAAGTATAAATTTGTGCCAACTATATTTATGTAAGACAGAAATGTAGATATGATAGAAAGATGATTGACAGATGATCAATGATAGAAGATAGATGTTAGATTAAAAACAGATGATATGATATAATGAAAACAAAGCAAATTCATTTCCATATTTTCACTGCTTTTAAAATAATTATACCCTTACTCATAGCCACATAGGCATATCTTTATCTTGTGTTGGCACTTATATTTGGTAGGGAACCATAGGCACTTAAACCTAATTTTATTTTACTTTTGATAACGTGTATATGAGTGATTTGACTACATGTATGTCTATGAAACACATATGGTAGCATGTAACCTCCACATCCCTTAGAGTTACAGACCATTGTGAGTCAACACATGGGTGCTAGGAATCAAACCCAGGTCCTCTGAAAGAACAGCCACTGTCTCTCACTACTAAATTATCTCTCTAGCCTCTGTAAACCTACACTTAATAATTATGGTATTGGTACTTTAATAGTTCTCAAGCATAAACAGTGTGACCTGAACATACGATGTCATCATTCAGACTTCGTAGTTTTTTCAAGTCAAAGAGACAAGAGGAAAAATATGATTTATTTCTTTGAAAAATCAAAGATATTCAGTTTGCTTAAGTTATAACCAGCAGCATAAAACTGAAAACTGATATTACAGGGTTAGCAATTATACACCCTGCCTTGTCCATCCTAGGGATTAACAGCCCGTGTGTGATATTTACCCACAATCATCCATTTGCATCATTTTCTTCCTTAAATAGATAAAAGAAAATACCAGATACTCCACATCTTATTTATCATGAGTACCTAGAATTTTCATTACTTCTGAGTTTTTCAGCTTTGTCCATAAATCTTCACAATTATAAGCAAACCATTTCATAATTTTATAATGTTTTGCTTATAATGACCTAATGAAAAACCCAGAAATCTCTAAAATGTTCATGTAGAACTCAAGGGAGTCTTGGCCATTGTCTTTCCATTTATTTCCAGTTAATAATTATATTATTTAAAGGATTACATGTCACATTTTCTAGTTTTTTTAAAGATATTATATACAGCTACATAATTTCTCTTTTATCTAAACAATTATTTTTTGTTTGTTTGAGGATTTCATACATAGATATATGTGTTTGATCAAATCTACTTTCCAATTTCTTCTAGTTCCTCATCTGTCCTGCACTACTTTCTCTCACAATATTATATACTATGTTTTCAAACATATTGTTTATTAGTGTCACTGTGTGGACATGGTATAAGAACGAATTAATGGAATGTGTGGTCTTTCTTACATCACATTCTAGAAGAAAACTAACTGGATTCTGCCTATATTTTGTCATACTCATAACTCCTAAAGTGTCTGATTGTTCAAATATTCATTGATACTCATGTCTGTCTGCTTCCCTCCCCTTTATAAAGGCACTAAATTTAGAAAGTAGACCATTTTCAGCATATATTTTAGCTTATGAGCATTGTTACTTTTCATTGATTGACAAATTGTTAAGGATAAAGCAGGTAAGAGATCTGTGGCTATTGCATTCATTTCAGTTGGCATCAAGGGAAATTGTTTTCAATACCCTAGCCGGATAAGAAAGTTCCCTGAGTAATGGAGACCTTTCAGATGCCATCATGCCAATGGGCTGCTGTCACACAAGGACAGAGGCAGGAGAAAAATGACAAACGGCTCTGGTGATGTCTACCTTGAGACTTCTGTGAATGAGAAATGATAGTTCCAGATATTCCCCACCCATTTTTAAACTCTCTAAAATGACTTGAGATAAGATAAATAGCAGATATTTTACCAGAGATAAGTAAAAGTGATGGGATTACAGATTCATAGCAACTTTTTAAGTGCTCCGAATTTTCTTTATGGGCCTCACATGGGCCATCCACATAGTGAGTCTATGTTTCAAACCAGACTTGACAGACCTACATAATACTCTTGTGAGAAGAATAGCAAACAGTTCGGTGGAGTTCTGGTTGTCCCAGTGGGTGTGCTTTCAGATCCTGACACCTGTTTACGCTTTAGCATGCAGGGGAATGTAAGAGATAGATTTTCAACTCTTGTAATTAATCTTTTAATCAGCAGCTTAGATAAAGGCATTAGCAAAAAAAAGTAAAATAATATTGTATGGGATATATGTATAGTATTATGTATAGAATCATTAGAAAGTTAACTAATTAACAGAACCTAGAACGCTAATGACTGTAAACATTCAAATTAAAAGTAAATATTTTTATAAGGTAAGTGAAAAGGATCAGAGTTAGCCTTAGGTTTGAAAGATGCTAATTATCTGTTAAAGCTTTTATAGAGACCATAAAAATAACATTAACTGCTTAGGGCAAAAACTATAAGATTGTCAAATCTTTGCTTCACTTTTATATTTCCCTGTTCTCTTCTGCATTCATGAACATTTAAAGATACATTATATTTGTTCTTTATGGTGTATGCTCATAACTGCAATGATAAAAGGGAAACAAGAAAGTAGAATGAGGATTAAACGGGGGTATAAACTAGGTGGGGACATTGGGGGGTCAGTAAATAAAATACATTCAAACAAACAAGGACATTTTATGATATACAATGAAATATAAAGATATCATTTATACCAAAAGTCAATGTTTTAATAAAAGTGTTTATGTCATAATAAGAGCAAAATTCTTACTGCCTTATGGCCATGATCACAATAGTGATATTCTCAGCCATGACCTTAGTAAGCCAATGTGAGACAGAGTATTTTAATTATACTTTGAGAGCAGGGATGCAAACTTGAGCTTTTTCAATTGTTCTAGGTATCATGATGTCCGTCATTAAAATTTATAACAGAAATAGTTTTCTGGTCTTAGTAGAAATATCTTCGTTTAATGTTTTATTGATTTAATAGGAATATTCCCATTCTAGTTCGGATTGATTCAGGTTTACTCACAGCTCTGCCTTTAGATCGTTGTATGTATGTATCCAGATTTGGAATGGGGCACTATTAAGTTTGGTCCAGTTAATATAAGAATCATAATTATAACATCGTGTTATCAGAACAGTTTGATATGTCTGAATTTGCTTCCTAGTGCTGAACAAAAAACATCATAAGTACAGAATTGAGAACAGCACATATTTAATTTCCATGTTTCAATGGTCAAATGTAATGGAAGATTTTACTTGAATCTTCTACTCAGATTTAGTAAAAAAAAAAAAAAAAACAGCCCAGTTCCTTTCCCACTGAAGCTATGCTAAGGTTCAGCTGAGTTCCATGTCCCTGCGCTGTTAGTGAATTAATTTTCTTGAATCAATGAGCGGAGGTTTCCACTGACCATTCTCCTCATGTAGAAAGGCTGTAGTTTCCATACACATGCTTCTCCCAGGAGAGTTCAGCTGGGTTACTCAAATTATTACAAGGTGTTTGGCTGAAAAAAAATGGACAGGAAGAGAAATGTTTTCTCTTATTGTACAAAGTCTGTATTTTAGTGTGTGTGTGTGTGTGTGTGTGTGTGTGTGTGTGTGTGTGTGGTGTGGTGTGGTGTCATGCATTGTGCATGTCTATGCTTGTGAATTTACACATGCCTGTGTGTACACAGAGGCCGGAGTAGGGCCTGTGGAGTCCTCCCCTATCTCTCACAGCTCTTTTCTATGGAGACAGTTTCTCCCCAGATGAAGCCTGAGTTTTGTTTTTGTTTTTTTGTTCGTTTGTTTGTTTGTTTGTTTTTTGCCTAGGCTGGATCCAGGAAGACCCAGTAACCCTCCTGTGCTCTATTGTAGATATGAGCAGGACCACATCCCAGTTGCTTTCTGGGTACTAAGACGCAGACTTAGCGTCCCAAACTTGTATAGCAAATGCACATATGCTCTTGGCCATCTCTCTAGCCCTTTAAATTAATTTTAAAACTGTAATTATAAGCATAGCATTTTTGTTGTCCCTGCTGACACATATAGTTGTTTTTTTTTTTTTAATTAAATCAAGCTTTTTTTATTCCTGTACACGGAATGCCTCCTCCTAAGGTGGGGTCTGAGAGGTTAGCATTAGATATGAGGAAGACAAGGATTTTATAACTCAGGAGTAGGGGGTTCTCAAGTGGAGGATTTGGCAGAGAAAATAAGAGAGGTTACAAGAACATAACATAAGCATAACAATTTAGTCATCACTATTTTTCTGAAACAAAGACATGATTGCAAGGTGGTCGTAACAACAGGTAATCATAACAAGGTAGCCATAACAACCTTTCTGAAGCAAAGTTAGGGTTGCAAGATGGTTATGAACTTTTTGAAAGCAAGATAGTCTTGCCATTTCTAGAACAGGCAATACAGAATCATTTGTAGTTAAGGTTAGAGATAGTATATAGCCTAGTCCTTAAACCATAACCATAAACAGGAATGAGCCTAGTTTGACTTTACTATAAAATGCTTTTAACCTAAGATGGAGGCTGACTGGTTCTTCACAGCCATAGCCCTACCCAAAGCATGCACAAATGTGTGTAGTGTGTACTTACATGTGATCTAGAACCCAGTCTTTCCCAAGTCGGCCCTTCCTACCATTGGAGAGAGCCAATGGAGGCTGAGCTTTTTTGACTCTGTCACTTGAAGGCACTTGGAACAAGTCTGAACTGGCTTTTTTCATAGCCAGTTCTTCAAAGATTTGCCTACAGCTCTCATGTTGTCTCTGTCTTTTCCCCTCCAAAATAAACATCACGGTGGTTGCAGCATTCCTGGCAGCATGCTAGGAATAGCTCTTTCTTTGCCATTGCAAATTACAGAAACAAGCTCTGGCTTGCTCTGTTGAGCCTTCTCAGAGAACTCAGACAAGCATCGCCCCAGTCATGAAAGCTGGGTCTGGAATCCAGAGCAGAGTTTAAGAGAGAGGATTATCAACCTCAAAAAAACAAACAAACAAACAAACAAAAAAACCAAAAAAACAAAAAACAAAAAACAGTGTTTAAGAAAAGATCAGAAGAAAGGAAAGGAAGACCTACCCTATCAGTGGACTTGGGGAGGGGCATGTGTGGAAAAGGGGAAGGGAGGGAGCGATTGGGAGAGGAGGAGGGAGAGAGATATAGGGGGGATACAAAGTGAATAAAGTGTAAATAATAAAATATAATAAAAAATCAAAAAAAAATAAAAAAAGAAGAGATGAGGGAGGGAGCTACATCAGAGAGTGAATAAATTGCAATAAATACATACATACATAAAATAAAATTATAAAAAAGAAAAGCTTGTACTAAAATCCCAGTACATTGTATGAATAGTTATCTAAATGAGGGTGTTACCTCTTTTATTTAGCATAATAGATTATCCCAAGGATATCCTCTCACTGACCTTAAGTCAGGGAAGCCCAACTCAGCCAGTTTACTTCCTGATTTTCCACTGCTGTTATAATACCTTAAATATTTTCCTAGCCATTTAAAACACATTTATAACATGGACTGCAAGATTTTTGTAGTGTCTGCTGGGTATGTAGCTCAGTGTATGAGTCCCTCTGTTCATTCTACCATCCCTTAAAAAGAAAATGAAAGGATTTTTACTTGTGCTTTTATTCCTAGACTGGGTTGCTAAAGATGTTGTATTCAGCCCAGAGGAGCGGCTTTCGATAAACATGTCTGCAGTTGCCTCAGTGACTGTGAGACATAGTTATCGGGAACATTAGCTGTGTATGCCAAATAATGACAGCTTCATTGCTAATGGAATGTAGAGTCTTGACACTTTGAAGTTTGCTATTTCTATTCAGAAATTTGAAGCTTGACTTGAGGTAACTAAATTTTAATAAAATTTGATAGTTTTGTCTCCAGCACGGCAGAATATTTTACAAATGACAGGAGCCTTAATGCTGTATCTATATAGAAATTCATAACTGCAGACAAGATTATTCTATGTCAACTCTCCAGAAGGGAGACACTGAAACATTGAATGTGGCAACATTATATACTGCAAGCATCTCATTAAATTGCTTTTTGTGCTTAAGGAAGAGTGACAAACTGTGGAGTATGTGCAGATGCTAGCTGTTGGAATCATCAGAAAAATATTGGATGCCAAAGAAGCCGTGGTTGTGTTCTTTTAAATTTTGCTCGATTAAATAAAAATGGTTATGAATAATTAATTGATTTCATATTTATTACAAAAAAGAATAACAGGGATAGTTACCATCTTCAACAACTGCAAAGAATCTACCATGATGGAATCATCTGGATGAGGTGCACCAAAATGAGTAAAAATATAGGAATATATTTTCGAAAGTTAAGGCGAAAGACACTAGGTAAAACACCAGGACAAATAAATGGTTTCTGGATAGGACAGAGAAATTGTGCTGACAAACTGACAAAAGTTTTGGTGTCTCCCAAAGACCTGCCCAACATCAAACTGGTCAAAACAGCATGGAAGGAACAGGGCAGAGGAACACCTGCCCTAGCTGAGTAGCTATAGACAGCTGGTGGCTACTGTTTTTTGTTGTTATTGTTTTGTTTTGTTTTTTTTTTTGTTTGTTTTTTGTTTTTGTTTTTGTTTTAAGAACTCTGTTCTTGCTTGCTTGATCGTGCTCTAGTGGATGGTCAATATATTTGTGCATATAGGCAACACCAATTAGATACAATGTGTTTAAAATAAAAACAAAAGGAAGAGAAGAAAAAAATTGAACATGAAGTTGAGAGAGTTCCCTAAGAAATTGTCATCTAGGGGGAGTTGGAAGAAAGACAAGGGGTAAATTTGCCCAAATTTCATTGCATACATGAATGAAATTCTAAAAACCTAAAAACAAATATATTTTTAAAATAAAACTTTAATGTATTATTATTGGACTTAATTATTTTTAGAAAATTATTTATTAGTTATTTTTTCTATGTGATTTATTTATTTTTTATAATTTTTATTTTTTATATTAATCACAGCTTATTTACTTTGTATCCCAGCTATCCTCCTTTGTATCCCCTCTTTGTATCCCCCTTCCTCATTCCCTCCCAATTCTACCCACCATCCCTCATCTCCTCCCTGCCTCTTTCCAAGTCCACTGATAGGGGAGATCCTCCTTCCCTTCCATCTGACCCTAGTTTATCAGGTCTCATCAGGACTGTCTGCAGTGTCCTCCTCTGTGGACTAGCAAGGCTGCTCCTCCCTCAGAGTGGCGGCGGGGCAGTGGTCAAAGAGCCAGCCATTGAGTTCATGTCAGAAATAGTCCCTGTTCCCCTTACTAAGGAACCCACTTGGATACTGAGCTACCATAGGCTACATCCGAACAGGTATTCTAGGTTATATCAATACATGGTCCTTGGTTGGAGAAACTAAGATTAAAAAGCAGTAAATCAAGTAATCCAGTTTAAAAAAATGAGGTATGGAGCTAAACAGAGAATTGCCAGTCCTGAGGATACCTGATAAAACAGGATCAGATGAATGGGGAGGAGGTCCCCCCTATCAGTGGACTTGGCAAGGGGCACGGTGGAGAGGAGGGAGGGAGGGAGGGACTGGGAGGGAATGAGGGATCGGGACACGGCTGGGGTACATAGTTAATAAAATGTAACTGATAAGAAAAAAATAAAATACGAAAAAAAAAGAAAGAATGACAGAGAAACACTTAAAGAAATGCTCAACATCCTTAGTCATCAGAGAGATGGAAATCAAAACAACTATGAGATTTCACCTTACACTCATCAGAATGGCTAAGATCAAAAACTCAAGTGACAACACATGCTGGAGAGGATGTGGAGAAAGGGGAACCCTCCTCCATCGCTGGTGTGAATGAAACTTACATAACCACTTTGGATATCAATCTGGTGCTTTCTCAACAATTAGGATCTCAAGATCCAGCTATACCACTCCCAGGCATATATTTATTAGTTAAGTATTTCATACAATATAAATTTGTCATATTACCACATTTTCCCCTAACCCAAATCTTTCATCCATCTGTTTCCTTCACTATTCACCCAAGTATCTGTCTCTTTTTTAACACATCAAGATCAAACTGTGTGACCCAAATATTCATGGTTTTCTCCTCTTCCAGTGGAGTAAGATCAGCCCATCAGGGACTACACTATGATAAAAAACTGATCTTCCCAACCATTAACAATTGTCAATGCCTCCTATTTCAGAGGTGGGGTTCATCCTCCAATCCTTCCTGAATGCTATAATTGTGTCACACATGAGCCTATTTTGGTCTTGGGTGAGTTTATAAGATGCAGCTTCCTGTTAGGTCTGTTCCTGTGACACTGTTTCCCTTAAGCCATCCACTGCCTCTAGAATTTACAGTCTCTCTGTCCTTTTCTTTTACAAGGATCCTTGGACTTTAGGTAGAGCTTTTGGTATTGTTGTACATATTCTTCATTTATGGCTAAACAAACTTCAATCACTTATTATCTATACAATGTCAATTTTTAGGTCTCTGTATCACTCACAATCTATTTTTAAATATGCACAAATAGTATCTGTTTATGAGGGAGATAAAATCAATAGATTTGAATTTTATAATTATATTTTCAACACAATTGTAACATTCTTTAGCTTATGTCTATTTTTCTTTATTAGGTGATGCAAACTATCTAGCATACTAAAAAATTATGGCTATACTTCCTTGTGCACGCACATTAAACTACTTAGTATGAGGAGGTTAACCTTTGTTCATAAATAAAATCTCAAAAAAGGCATTTTAGTATTTTCCAGTTCTAACTGTATATAAAACTAACTAATAGATTCAAATGTATTTGTTCTTCCTTTCAACCTTAAATTTCTCAGTGAATTTCAAATGTAATGGAGCAAAAATATAAATGAAGTTACATAATGTTAAGCTGACAAGATTCCAAGGGCTTCATGATTGCTGAAGGTTTAATATCAAGAACTCTTTACACCTGAAATATTCAAAAGCCAACATTTTTTATTTCCAAGCAATCCTTGTGAGGTTTGTCAGTCAATATCCTCTGCTTTGAGTTAAGTTGATATTGGATCTGATCCCTTTCAGTGGATGTGTAGATGACTGCTACGTTTCAATGCCATTATGAAAGTTTATATCAAAAGATTTGTGAACACGAGCCACACAATGAATTTGCACAAAACAGAGAACCGTGCACCCTCTGTCTGTAGTGTTCTATGAAGAGCTGACTGAATGAAGAGTGCCTCAGGCCAGCATGTCCTACTAAGCTGACTTCACAGTTTAAAGTTTAGAACACTAAATAATGATGCTAAATATAATATAGCTTTAAAATTATATATATCCTAAATTTGAGGTACAGAATCATCAATCAAATAAGTCAAAAGCCCCTTGAAGACATCCACAATTCATCATCTCAACCTGTCTTCTAGCTCTCTAAATTTAAAATGATTAATCTTTTGCCTAGAGGATTCTGTTATTCCTAGTAAGATCAGTGAGCTGAATGATATCTCTCTTTTGAGACATGCAAATTTCCCAAACACATGCTAATGTTAGAATATCCTGTTAATGTTGTTCATTGTTTATCAATAACCCGTCTTGACTATGGCCCATCGTTGTGTCAGGTACCACTCATGGCACTTGCAGGTAAAGCACAAACATCATGAAAGACTTACATTCCTGCAGATGAAAATTTGTGTATAGAAGTAAGAACAACAGACATGGAGATGTACTGTTATGGAAGAGACTAGCTAATGGACTGACAATAATTAGTGATGCTTCAAGGTAGGTAAAGCAGGACATTTCACACAGAGGAAGTAAACACAGAATTTACAGAACATTAATTATGTATGTCTGCAAACTGAAATAGATTTTAACTATAGTACATGGCATAATTATGTATGATATATGATAAATAGTGGCCTACCCTCTCTGTTCTTTGTCCCAGTGCAGTAAATAACTTAAGCATAGCTGAGTGTCAAACACAATTAAGTTGTTTTTATTCATTAAATAATCTCTACGCATGTAATGCTTTCTTCGAAGTGTATATGATGGGCTTCCTCTTTACATTATCTTTGAAGACCAAAGTGTTTGACGTTACAGAGCAATAAATAAACTTCTATTTTCTTAAGGAAAAATAATGTTTGATGCAATAGTCATTTCTCGTAAATTAAGCATTTGCCAAGTTTTTTTATTCTTTCATAACTCATGGAAAATTTGTGTGATTCAGAACAAAGTATAATATTTTAATTAATATACTGAAAGTTCCTAGGGGACACAAAAATGCAGTATGATTTGAAACTTTTACTATATGCATAGGTTTTCATTTTAAATTAAATGAAATTATGTACCTTTAAGATTTTTTTCAGTTTGCTTAAATTATTTTAATTCTCTGGAGTTTAATTTTGAACTAATATAAGAAAGTATAAGATGGAATGAGAGAGAAAGAGGTATAATTAGCAAATTTCTTCTGATTCCCAAAGGAATTTCTACATTTCTTTAATCTGCTGTAACTATTTCTAATATTGAAACAGCACAGAGTGGTGGCATTATTCTACAGTAGGTCTTATAAACACTTGAATAACATAAAGCAAGCTCAATCGCTATTGTTTCTCTTATTCTAACATTTAAAATTTTACCGAGATATGATAGTGTTTAACAATAGCAATGGCACACACTGACATAATTTCAGAGAGCAAGGGTCTGGATTCATTCCTTACTAGTAGACAGTCACAGTGATTAAACGTTATGTAGTTTGGGCAACAAGAACTTAATGTAGCAGTAGAACCCAGAACATGCACTGGATACTTGGAGTTTTGCTTGGTTTTTATCTTTTAATTTTATTTTTTGTAATGTTTAAATAAACCTTGACTCATCCTAGGCTAGTTACACAGCTCTTAAAAGTCCTAGTGGATCAAAAACCTCAATATAAAACTGGACACACTAAATCTATTAGAAGTGGGGAGGATCCTGGAACTCATTGGCACAGGAGACAACTTCCTGAACAGAATACCAACAGCACAGGCTCTAAGATCAACAATCAATAAATGGGACCTCATGAAACTGACAAGCTTCTGAAAAGCAAAGGACACTGTCATCAAAACAAAACAACTGCCTACAGATTGAGAAAGGTTCTTCATGAACCCTATTTCAGACAGAGGGCTAATATCCAGTATATATAAAGAACTCAAGAAGTTAAACAGCAACAAATCAAGTACTCCAATTAAAAATGGGGTGCAGAGCTAAGCAGAAAATTCTCAATAGAGGAATATCGAATGACAGAGAAACACTTAGAGAAATGCTCTTGGCAGGATGGCCATTTTTACTATGTTTATCCTACCAATCCATGAGCATGGGAGATCTTTCCATCTTCTGATACCTTCTTCAATTTCTTTCTTTAGAGACTCGAAGTTTTTTTCAAACAGGTCTTTCACTTGATTGGTAAGAGTCACCCTAAAGGTAATTTATGTTAATAGTGGCTATTGTGAAGGGTGTTGTTTCCCTGATTTCTTTTTCAGCCCTTTTGTCTTTAGAATACAGGAGGGCTTCTGATATTTTTGAGTTGATTTTGTATATAGCCACTTTGCTGAATTGGTTCTTATCAGCTGAAGAAGTTCTCTGGTTGAATTTTTGATGTCTCTCATGTATACTATCATATCATCTGCAAATAGTGAAACTTTGACCTCTTCCTTTCCTATTTGACATTTGTTCAACCATGTTTGTAGCAGCTTTTTTTTTGTAATAGATAGAAGCTGGAAACAGCCCAGATGCTCCTCAGTTGAGGAATAGATACAGAAATTGTGGTACAGCTATACAATGGAACATTATTTAGCAATAAAAAAAAAAAAGCAAGGAAATCATGACATGTGCAGGTAAATTATGAGTACTGGAAAAGATCATCTTGAGTGAGGTATCCCAGGAGCAGAAAGACACACAGGTTATATACCCACTCATAAGTGGATATTAGACACATAATATAGGATAAACATACTAAAATCTGTACAACTAAGGAAGCTAATCAAGAAGGAGGACTCTGGCTAGGATGTTCAATCTCCATTCAGAAAGGCAAAGAAGATGGACATCAGAGGAGGGAGAAAACAGGGAACAGGACAGGAGCCTACCACATTGGGCCTCTGAAAGGATCTATCCTGCAGGGTATCAAGGCAGATGCTGAGCCTCATAGCCAAACTTTGGGCAGAGTGCAAGAAATCTTATGAAAGAATGGGGAGATAGAAAAACCTGGAGAGGACAAGAGCTCCACAAGGAGAGCAACAGATCTGAAATGTCTGGGCTAAGGGGTCTTTTCTGAGACTGATACTCCAGCCAAGGACCATTCGTGGAGATGGCCTAGAACCCCTGCACAGAGGTAGCCCATGGCAGTTAAGTGTCCAAGTGGGTTCTATAGTAATGGGGACAGGGATTGTCTCTGACAGGATCTGATTGGCCTGATCTTTATTACCTCCCCCTGAGGGGGGAACAGCCTTACCAGGACACAGAGGAAGACAATGCAGCCACTCCTGATGAGACCGGATAGACTAGGATCAGAGGGAAGGGGAGGAGGACCTCCCTTATCAGTGGACTGGGGGAGGAGCATTGATGGGGAGGGGGGTGGGATTGGGTGGGGAGGAGGGAGTGAGGTGCGGGGGGGGTTATAAAGTGAATAAACTGTAATTAATAAAAAAAGTATGTAAACCACCCTGCAGAAAATTCTATCCAACCTGCCTTTATTCCTTCATGATATTGGTCATTCTTACTTTCATATTCTATTTCCTGTTCTTTCTACACATGAACAATATCAAATATTTTCGTTACAAAGCTTAATTCAATTTTATACTCCATGCTTCATCTTCCCAGGAGACATTTCTCCAAAAGTGGAATACAGATAAATAGTATTTAAATCTCATCCAAATGTTTCTTCTACACAGGAACATCACGACTATCACACCTCTCACGTTTTTCCTATTCTGAAAGTCTCTGCCACACATTAGTGCACATCTCTTTGAAAAGAAAGTTAATGACCAGTGTATATTCCTTATTTCTTTCCACAGAGGAGCTTTGGGATAAAGTTTTTCTTATTGAAGATGGTTTGAATCACCCCCAGACAGCAAATATTTCAAGAAAATATAGAAGTTTCTTGAAGACAAAGGAAGAAGGATGTAGGCATTGGAATGAAACTGAATAAAGTCAGTGGTTTTAATGCTTAACATTTTTACGATTTATAATAATACGTTTTCTTAATGCTTGGTAATTAAAAGAAATATATATGGAATTGAAAACTATTATATTTAAAATGCAGATTGTTATGAAATGAACTATATTATAAACATATTTGCAAAAGCCTATGATAATTTATAATTTAATTTAATGTAAACACCCATTCTTACTATGTTTAGTGCATTCTAATATAAAATTAGGCCAGAGTCTAAAATGTCTTGGTGGGAAATTCTGATCATATAACTAAGGAGTCCTCTTATATTTCCATTTAACAGACATGGACAATTTGAAAAATAAACACTGCCAATTTCTAGATTCTGTTCTTGTATCATATTGACTGTACCAATAAAGAAGAATCATAATAGACATTTATTTGTTGGTTTTCTCTGCATCAATGACAATGTTGAACGTTTTGTGTCTGTCTTCTTTCCATAAAAGCAGACTCTGAAAGCTTCTTGGTCAGTTCCTCAAACCAGAACATAGGGGGTTATGACTGAACCTTTTCCCACAGTAACACTGCCATAAATATAAGAGTATGTAATTAACAGATGCCAAGAATTGCCATATTGATATTTTTAAAGTCTACATAGCTGTTTCAGAAACTATTTGAACTAATCATGACTGTATATCTAATTACATTTGCATGGTTGTTTAACTGATATCAGTATTAGGCAGCTAGCTTATCTGAATTGATATATAGTCTTATAAATAGAAGAGGCAACACCATCAGAATCAAGGTCAGGAAATGTAAAAGGATTACATGAAGTTCTTAAAGTTTCCAGGTGACCAGTTTTCTCCCGAAGGTTACAAAAGCAGGCAGCAATTGATTCAGAAAGAGACACTCTCAAGGGCAGATGACTGCAGACTGGGTAGGAAGCACCAGAGACAGTTTGCATGAGTTGTCAGCCAAGCTACTGTGGACTTTTCTGTGATGCTGTTGTAGTATTCCTGCTCCTATAAGTAATCTCTCACCAATACACCTGTATTATCTCTCACCCGTGATCCTCAAACAAACAGTTCCATCAGTTACTAGACTAGAAGTGGGTACAATCATTTATTAGTCTGTTATTGAAACACTAACACTGATTAAGAGACTTTTTTTTTTGGTTTCTAATCTTCCCTGGCAACAATCTCTCATCTCTCTCTCTCTCTCTCTCTCTCTCTCTCTCTCTCACACACACACACACACACACACACACACACACAAACACACACACACACACAGAGAGAGAGAGAGAGAGAGAGAGAGAGAGAGAACCACAGGAGTAAAAGGTGCTCTAGTAAATTGAACTAGGAGATGCTAAGAATTTAATTTGCATATGTTGGACAATAAGCCATGTAATACTTACACCACATTATTGAGACCAATTTAGGCCAAGATTAGCTTTCTATAGGAAGCTACTGTTTTCCCTGCTGTGTTGGGGTGTGGTCTCCAGATTCTCACTGGCCTTGGAGGCTCCACACAAAATAACCATGATAAGATTGTCGTTCCATAGTGTTTTAGTTTGCTGTGAAGGTTTCCTTTAGTAACAGACCTGTTGGGCTTTCTTTCCTGTAGTCTGTCTTTGTGTTCAAACACAGGATGATTATATAATCATGTGGGTTTCTGCTGTGCAATGGTCTGTCAATTCTCCCAAGAGTTTAGCCATTAATTTGTGTTTGTCAGTGTTCTTGTACTTGTGCAAAGTCTGACATAAAACATGTTAATTAGCTGTGTCTATGTGATGGACAACTTATGTATGCTAAATTATTTAAATACTTGAAAATAATATTAACTGATTATTTTCAGTATTACAAGATATTTTTTTCTGCCTTTCACAATTCCCTGATTTCTGTCTTTACCTTTGAGCCTCTTACTTAGCATCTTTGTTTCTCAGTCTTTAGCAATGCCCTCTGCCCTCTGAGGACAGATCACAAACAGAAAGATAGTTTTAGATATGTTAGTAGTCATCTCCTTTTCTGGATTATCACTGATTGATTGACATAATAATCAATTTAAATGTTTCCAAAGTAATTGAACTATACACTATCATTTTAATAACCTTGATTGCTTCTTCTTTTGAAAACCATGGTAAGAAACATACCTTACTCTTTCCACTTGTATCAGCTGTACAATATATTGGGTAAGGAAATAAAACCATGAGTTCTTGAAAACTACAGACACTGTGTGGAAACTACTTCACGTTCTAAATTGCATTTTTCTTTCTTACTTCTGGAAACTCCAATGGAAATAATATTGCGGACGTATAATATAGATTAATGCGATAAGTGGGACTTCACTGGGACATGACTAATCAACTTGAATTTCCACCTGATTTGAGAGGGGATCTGGCATCTTTTTTATTATTGCAAATAGTTTCTTTCTCTTCCAATCAGTAACATTACTGCAATGTGAAATATTCCCATTGTGGAGTATGAGTGTAAACATGTTTTTTTCATGACCCTTCACATAAAATTCAGCATGGATAGAGAAATGAGGTCACTACAGGCCTAGCATCATCCTCCCAGATGGACAGTTTTCACAGTGATAGAAGTTCCTACACAGAATTTTGATGGAGAAAAGTTATCAACAGTGCTACCTGCTGTGATCCCTGTGAAGTATAGTAAAGTATATCGAACATCCTAGTAATACATATGTTCATGGATGCAGTGATGGCGTGAATGTTGTATGTGTACCACTCATTCACTTTCTGATTTGGTTGAAGCACATTTTATGGAGTAAACTGATGTCTGGTACAGCAAATTTGGCGAAGCATTGTGGCTAAGGAACTTGTAGGCCCTGGGGGAGAATTTACTAAAATTATTTTGCTAAATGTACACAGTACCATCCTGCCTTCTAAATATACATCTTTATATATTCAGATTCCTGATGCATTCCGACATCAACAGAGAAGCTTTTTTTTTTTTCCTACACAGACTGAAAACAGGTCAAAGTCTAGACAGTAAACATCTGTAGAGTGCTTAGTCATAAATGCGACACCTATACCACAGACCATGACCTTAAAGCTCCAGAAAACTTCTGGAAAAGAGGGCAGAAATAGAGTAAAACAGTGTTTTCTACATACAACAAAAGCATTGTACTCAAAAACTCACGTGGTATTCAAGATGGCATCCATGAAGACATAGACATAAGGAAGAATTGATACCCAGGAGGCAGCATTGCTGATCGATAGTTCGTTTGTCTGTTCAACTTCCTAATGGACAGTGTAAAAGCTCTGACGATCCACCCCTCCAGGAAAGCAAGGGAAAGAATGGCATAAAGTGCTTCAGGATCAACAATGTCAATACTTCGTGAACTGACAAAAGGATTGCAAGACATCAGGGATGTTTGCTTAAGACAAAATGGTCTCGATAAACAGTGAGCTCAGTGACATTTTAATATGTGCCATTTTCATCTGCCTTAGTTCAAGTCCACAGCAAAATAAAACAAGCAACAATCAGACTAACAGCTTTTGTAATGTCAGAGAAAGTTTGGAACTCTTCAAAAACCTAGTCTTCCTAAATCATTAAGAGGGCTACAAAAGTCTCCAGTACCTCGGATTCTATTTGTCTCAAAATTCTGAACATTAATAGATATATTTGTAGATATTTAAAAAAAATACCAAATATAAAACAAGAAATAATTATGAAAATGAAAATTCACTACAATGTAAAATTTGCCATAAATTCAATGAATTCATTGACTTTGAGATCAGTTAACTATGATTATTAAATATATGAAAAAAAGGAAAAAGATAGGAAAGGAAAATAAACAGGCTCAAAAATCTGTGTGCTTAAGTTTACTACATATGCATATTGGGAGTTCCAGGTGTAGAGTAGAGAATAAAAGGGCAACAAGTCTATGGAAAATATAAACTATAAGTTTTCTAAATATTCTGAAAAACATTCATCTTCCTATGATAGTCAGGGGACCAACATTTGCTCTGCCTTTTCCATTCTGATTTGCATTGTCGGCTCTGGCCATGGTGATTGAAATGAGAAATTGAAATGTGAAATGTCTCCATATTAGGGGAAAGGGTTCAGCCCTTCTACAAATGATGATCCTAAAGGTAGAAATCATGAAGAATGCAAATATGCACACATTATTTAATACATAAGTTCACTGAGATGGCATGATGCAATGAATAAAAATAAGCACCAGAAAATGTTAAGAAAATAATTCCATTAATGATGACATGCAAAAGACAAAGAATATTGAGAATAAAACTCTCCTCTCCTAATTCCTCCTCTTTCTCTCTTTTCACACACACACACACACACACACACACACACACATTCAGTTTTCATTTTGTACACTGAAAGCAACAAACACTGTTGAAAGAAGTCTAAGATTTGAGTAGATGGGAAAGTGTTTAATTCTGTGAATTGTCAGAAAAGATAAGCATAGTCCTCTAATTCTCCTGTGAATTTGGCATATAGTGCATTCTTTGTGCACACAAACAACGAACTAAAGCAAAATGAGAATTCAATCAAAAATAGAAAAATCTTAAAGAAATTTACAACTTCCCAAATTTAAAACAAACAAACAAAAAATCCCAGTAATTGAAGAAGTACATCAGTACATCGCTGCTAGTGGATTAGTTTATAGGTTTGTTTTATAGAAATGATAACACAGAAATAAAACATATATGGATTATTAGGTTTCAATAAAAGTACATGATGTTTTTAAACAAATGATATTGAGAAAAATCAATGTTGTATGGATCATAAATTACTTAGAATCTACCACACTCAGAACTACACATTAAAAAAGAAACTGAATGTGTTACAACTGTAGAACATGTAGGAAGGCAGAGGACTAAATCTTTCCAATATTAGATCACACAGTAGTTTTCTCATGTCAGATTTTAAAAGCATAAGCATATTATGCAACAAAAGATGAATATTAGATAGAATAAAAACACTTTCTATCTTCCAATCATATAAAAGCAAGGAAAGGAAACAGTATGAAAAATAGTAAGAAATTTTCAGATGACAAAATATATGACTGAAATATTATGTAAAGTATGCATTGTGTAAAATAATGTATATAAGTACAGATTTATTTTAGAGAAATATTAGCACCTCAAATGAGCAAATAATTGGAAAGATCTTTCCCTTGAGAAGTTTACAAATTGACAAAACTCTCATAATGATGCTCAGCTTCATTAATCTTCAAAGAAATGCAAATCAAATCCACAATGAACTGCATCACTTTGCATCCACTAGGATTGTTCTAATCCAAAAGACTAAGAGAAGACCACTCTGCAGAACAGATAAGGCACTTGAAAAATTCATTTGAAGAAAACCATTTCTGGATAATCACAAACTATTTATCCACCTTACCCCTGCTATTACCTTCAAAGATGCCTTTGTTATTTTGTGGTATCTATTTGTTTTCTATTAACTATGAACCTCTTAACTACTATTAGTTAAAATTTTGTTAGGCATTGCACTTATGTTACAGATTAATTAAAATATAACATGTTCAAATTTTACTTTAGCTATCTGTGAACAGAGAAGAGTTCACCATTTATTTTAAATTTCATGTCATTTAAAAATAGTGACACCTCTTTATTTGTTAGGTAAATTTTTAGGTACACTATTGTAATTGTCATGAATGGTATCTTTTTTCTAGTGTACTTCTAAGCAGGCTTTCATGGGCAGAGAACAATACTATTAATTTTAAAATTTGACATTTTCTTAAAAGGGAGGTCAAAAATAAATATAAATGTGAGAATAAAGACTCAGAACAACAAATAATTCCATGAATACAAAGTAAGTACTATATCGACACTGAATGAATGGCTGTTTAAAAAATAATCACTCTAGATAATGCTTGTAGGTAACAGTGTAAGGAAAGAGGCCTCTCTAGTGGGTGTATAAATTAATAAACCTGCCATGGAGACCTCTATAGAGTTTCCTGAAAACTTCAAAGTAGAACAGAAAGAGGACCCAGAATTTTAACAAGTATGTCTCTATTTACCTGAACACCATCTATTGACTAGATTATCTGTGCTTTCTGTTCATTGCAGTAGCCATGCAAAAAATGGAGTACTGCCATTGTGCAAATATGGATAAAACTGTATATGAGCATTTTAGGTAAAATAACCCAGACACTGAAAGACAAGTGAAACATAATCTTAGTCATACACAACATCCAAAACACTGATTTTTTTTTTTTTTTTTGTGGAAACTGAAAGTCAAATGGTAGATATCAACCACCGTACAGAGTGCAGGGAGGGGGGGTGAGAAAATGTGACGACTATTAATTTATAGTTAAATAGGAGTAATTATTTACTGAATCTCAAGGACATAAACCATATTTTATTGAAAACTAGATGCTCTGATACACTCTAGCGTATAGAGCTGATTCCTGATAATAATATACTATACATTATTGAAGAGATACAAGTGATGATTTTATGTTCTTCCTAAAGAAAACTAGACAGCTACCCAGAGCTAGAGAATTCATGGATCTTGGAGGAGAGCATACAACCACCAACATAGTAATTAGCATAGTCACTATTTACATTCCAAATACTTATCTTTATTCCCATAGATAAGTCTGGTTCTCACCCCTCATCAAGAAAAACCTCTCTTTGATCCATAGAAGGTCATTACAAATAACCGCTGTGGCTACAAATGCGTAGCTGCAGAGCCCAATGTCAGTGGATAGATTTACAAAATAACTCCTGTACCTTACACTCAGGGAACAACGTGGAAGACGGGGAGGAAAGAGTCTAAGAGCGAGATGATCACGTAGTTTGCTGTGAGAATATGTCTCCTAGTAATGTCAGAAGCTATACTCACACAGCCTTACAACTATGACTGCATAAGCCCAAGCTGAACAGAACAACAACAACATATATGCTGAGGTGAACAGAGGATTCCAACAGTAAGTCCAAGAGGACTGTAACATTATACAGACTGAGTCACTTTTACTTATGTATTTAGAAATAAATATGTAGCTAGACACACATCAACAATCAATTAAAAGGGAGTATATGAGAGGACTTGGAGGGAAAAAGGGAAGGGGAAATTATCTAAACCTCAAAAGAAAAAAAATTAAGTTTAAAGAGATAAATACGTGTAACTTGACTTAAATGATATTAAGACATAAATATGTTTTGAATTTTTATGATGTTCTACTAATATGTATCATATTTAATATCTTAATCACCAGGATATAATTTAAAATAAATTCACGAAAAAGGGTAAAGCCATAACACACAGCAGATAATACAAAGTGCTAGAGAGGATGTGTCTTGGATCAGTTTTTTTTTTTTTTTTTCAGTACACGGTCCTGAGAAAGAGGACTGGGATATGAGATGATTAGGAAATAGAGAAGCTTTTGATCAGGTAGTCTCATATACATAATACGTTGTATGTCAATCAAGCTTATCAAGAACAGCATCTTATACACCATTTCCAGGGAAGAAATGAGACTGGGTCAGCTGTAAGCTGCCATAAGAGGAGCAAAGTCATGAAGAAGTTAATCAAGCAATGTGCTAGAGTCCAAACACATTGTGGCCTTGGGGTAGATGACTCTGTTCTCTTCACTGGAAAAGGCCACGTTGCCAGGAATCCAGCACCTTTGAGGTCCTTGCCCTAGCACCAGAGCAGCCTTGCCAAGTCTGCTTCTGAGCAAGAACACAGAACTAGAGCCTTTTGTCCTTTCATCAGAACCTCGGGGAAAAATCCTTGGATTGGTCTGTTTCTCAACAAGATGTAAAGTAACTGTGATATGCATATTTTATCCTATGAATGTAAAAATAGTTTGGACTTCTTGGAAAAGAGCCAGCAAGTTCTTTAAATAATAAAATGTAAAGCTGCCATACGAATGAGCAATTCTCTTAGGTATGCACACCTGAGGGTTGCAATTATATATGCATGCAAATATTTTAATGAATATTCACAGTGGTATTATAAATTATGGTTCCCAAATGAAAACTACACAAATGTTCACCAACTGATAAAAGCATAGACGTAGGAGTGGGTAACCACACAAAGTGGAAAAGCAGAGAAACTGGAGCTTCTTGGCACAGGCTAAGGAGATCGTGAGAACATTATTACAAGCAAAGAAAGTCTCCAAATACAAAGTCTCTAAAACCTCTAATACATCATGGGATCTATCTATATTACTTATGCAAGACAGTCAAAGCATAAAAACAACATGCATAAAGGCTGGCAATATGCTGAGCCGGATGTGTAAGTAGGCATGATTGTTAATGGGTAGGGTTTGGTTTACGTAGTCTAATGAAAGTCTTCTAAAATTCTGTAGTGGCAATGATTGTACAGCTCTCTAAGTCGCTTTAAAAATGCATCATACGCTTAATAGTAGTTGCTTGATCATATGCAAATAGAGCCTCTAGGCAAATAAGCAGTTTTCTCATTTATGTTTTTTCTTTTTTATTAAATTTTTATTTTTATATTAATTACAATTTATTCACTTTGTATCCCAGCTGTAGCCCCCTCCTTCACTCCTTCCCAACCCCACCCTCCCTTCCTTATCTACTCCCCTACCCCTCTCCAAGTCCACTGATAGGGAAGGTCCTCCTCCCGTTCCATCTGACCCTATCAGGTCTCATCAAGACTGGGGGCAACGTCCTCCTTTGTGGTCTGGCAAGGCTGCTCCCCACTCACGGTGAGGTGATTGAAGAGCCATCCACTGAGTTCATGTCAGAGACAGTCCCTATTCCCTTTATTAAGGAACCCACTTGGATACTGAGCTGCCATGGGCTACATTTGAGCAGGGGGTCTAGGTTATCTCCATGAATGTAGCTTGGTTTTGGTATCAGTCTCAGAAAAGACCCCTGTGCTCAGATATTTTGGTTCTGTTGCTTTCCTGTAATCTCCAGGTCTTAATATCTCCCCCTTCTTTCCTAAGATTGCCTGCACTCTGCCGAAGGTTTGGTTATGAGTCTCACCATCTGCTTTCAAACACTGCTAGGTAGAGTCTTTCAGAGGCCCTCTGCGGTAGGCTCCTGTCTTGTTTCTTGTTTTCTCCTTCTTCCAATGTCTATCCTATTTGTCTTTCTGAGTGAGGATTGATCATCATACCCAGGGTCCTTCTTGTTTAGCTTCTTTTTTATTATTTTATTTTATATTTAAAATATTACAGTTTACAACCACTCTGGAAATCAATCTGGCGCTTTCTCAGATAATTAGGAATAGCGCTTCCTGAAGGTCCAGCCATACACTTCTAGGCATATATCCAAAAGAGGCTCAAGTACACAATAAGGATATTTACTCAACCATGTTTGTAGCAGCTTTATTTGTAATAGACAGAAGCTGGAAACAATCAAGATGCCCCTCAACTGAGGAATGGATACAGTAATTGTGGTATTTTTATACAATGGAACACTACTCAGCAATAAAAAACAAGGAAATGATGAAATTTGCTGGTAAATGGTGGGACCTGGAAAGGATCATCCTGAGTGAGCTGTCCCAGAAACAGAAAGACACACATGGTATATACTCGCTCATATAGACATATAACATAGGATAAACCTACTAAAATCTATACACCTAAAGAAACTAATCAAGAGGGAGGACTCTGGCTAAATGCTCAATTCCCATCCAGAAAGGCAAAGAGGATAGACATCAGAAGAAGGAGAAAACAAGAAACAAGTCAGGAGCCTGCCACAGAGGGCCTCTGAAAGGCTCTGCCCTGCAGACTATCAAAGCAGATTTTGAGACTTATGGCCAAACTTTGGGCAAAATGCAGGGAATCTTATGAAAGAAGGGGGAGATAGTAAGATTTGGAGAGGACAGGAAGTCTACAAGGAGAGCAACAGAACTGAGACTGATACTCCAACCAAGTAGCATGCATGGAGATAAACTAGAACCCCTGCACAGATGACAGTTCAGTCTCAAAGTGGGCTCCATAGTAATGGGAACAGGGACTGTCTCTGACATGAACTAACTGGCCTTCTCTTTGATCATCTCCCCCTGAGGGGGGGAGCAACCTTACCAGGCCACAGAGGAAGACAATACAGCCACTCCTGATGAGACCTAACAGACTAGGATAAGAAGGAAAGAAAAGAAGACCTCCCCTACCAGTGGACTTGGAGAGGGGCATGCATGGAGAAGGGAGAGGAAGGGAGGGGTTGGGAGGGGAGGAGGGAGGGAACTGGAAAGGGGATACAAAGAAAATAAAGTGTAATTAATAAAAAAAATATCAATTGCAGTTTATTCACTTTGTATCCCATCTGTAGCCTGCTCCCTCATTCCCTCCCAATCTCACCCTCCTTCCTTCATCTCCTCCTGCCTCTTTCCATATCCAGAGATAGGGGAGGTCTCCTCCCCTTCCATCTGACCCTAGATTATCAGGTTTCTTTAGGACTGGCTGCAATGTCCACCTCTGTGGTCTAGCAAGGGTGCTCCTCCCTTGGGGGTGGGGAAAGCCTAGCAGATGCTGAGACTCATAACCAAACCTTTGGCAGAATGCAGGGAATCATATGAAAGAAGGGGGAGTTAGCATGACCTGGAGAGGACAGGAGCTCCACAAGGACCTAATATATCTGGGCACAAGGGTCTTTTCTGAGACTGATACTCCAACCATGGATCACGTGTGGATATAACCTAGAACCTCTGCTCAGATATAGCCCATGGTAGGTCAGTATCCAAGTGGGTACCCTAGTAATGAGAACAGAGACTATTTCTGACTTGCTTAGCTTCTTAAGGTGTACAGATTTTAGTATGTTTATCATATATTACATGTCTAATACCCAAAATATGCTCAAGCACACAAGGACATTTGCTCAACTATGTTCGTAGCAGCTTTATTCTTAATAACCAGAACCTGGAAACAACCCAGATGTTCCTCAACGGAGGAATGGATACTTGTAGTTTTTCAAACACACAGTGGATCTTGGGAGAGACTTTGTAGGAAGACTTTATGTGCTGTGAGTTAGAATATAATTTCTTTTGATATTTATTTCCAATAATGTTTTAAAGAAAAGAAGAATGTTACTCTTTTAAACATAGTATTCTTTAATAAGTATAGAAAACATACTTCTGTGTGTATGCTCCAGAAAACTGCAAAATCAAACAGATTTTGATGAAACGTATGCCTCACACATACATTTGTCATACCAGCACCACACTAGTTCATGACTGAGAAGTCAAAGCTGAAGTATAGACAATATTTTTATAAAAAGCCCTCTACCAAAATCTCATGCAAGGATTGCTATGTGAAGGTCGTGTTAGAAGTCTTATTTGTTATGTAAGATTTCTTTTTAATGTAACATTAACTTTTGTAAGAGGTGACATCAAACTTTGGCTTTCTTGGTCCTATATTTTAATAGATTGAATTTAATTAGATTGGTGCTCCTGATAGAGAAGTTAGTGTTCTATGAGATTTTGGCATCCATGCAGTGGAGATATATTTCTGGGCAACTTTTCTTCTATGTTCATCATTGAACCATCCACAGACAGAAAAGCAGTTCCTTCTCCAGAAAGGATATAGGATGATTCAGGAGTCACACACAGCCCCTTCCTGACACACACACACACACACACACACACACACACACACACACACACAAATAAACTTTGAGCTAATAGTTTTTTGGCAACATTCCTCTATACATATCTATTTTAGCTAAGGTTTTTATTGAGGTGATAAAACACCATGACCAAAAATACCTTGGGAATGAAAGGGTTTATTTTAGCTTAGTATCCCAATCACAGTCCTGAAAGGAAGTCAGGACAGGAACACGAGGCAAGGACCTAGGGGTAGAAGCTGAAGCTGTAGAGGAACTTTGCTTACTGTCTTTCTGCTCATGGTTTTGCCAACCTGCTCTTCTACAGCAACCAGGACCTCCAGCCTAGGAGTGTTCATGCTCACAGTGAGCTGAGCCCTCTCACATCAGCCATCAATCGAAAATGCACCACCATCTTGCTCAAAGGACCTTGTACTAAGAGTTTCTCAGTGCAGTTCCCTTTCCAAAAATTATTGTAGCTTTGTCAGGTTTACATAAAACTGCCAGTGCAGTATCTTTATTGCTAGGGTTTATGATATATACAAATAAATGAAAAATTAGCGAAAGAAATCCTGGATGGAAGCAATTATCAATTCCTGAAAAAAAAAAAAAGAAAACACAATTGCAGATTTTCTTTTCAGCATTAGGGAAAAATTGTAGAATTCCATGCAATATAAATTAAATAGCATTGCCTTACACTGACTTAGAAAATCTTTTATCAGCTGTATTATAGGATATTTTTTCAACATAATATTGTTATTGATCATTTGGGAGATTAACATAATGCAATATGATCAACATGGTCTTCTTGACTTTCTTTTTATAAGTTTCTGATAATATCAAACATTTCTAGTCAGTTTTAGGCTACTTTATTTGACATGACAAAAACTACTAAAATTTTTACTTGAATATTTGGTTTCATTTCTGATGCCAGTTTTTGAAGTCCCAACCTTTATGCTTCAATGAACATTATGTTCCTTAAGCTTAAACATCTAGAACAATTTTATTCCTCCAAGATTTATTTGGAAATCAAGAAAGAGTAAAAACAACAACTAAGTTATCTGATTTTGCATTTCTCTATAGTCGTTGTAATCTTTGCATCTCAACATTCAACTAATAGCTCAGGCTTTCTCTGTTTTGTGGCTCATATTCATAGGTAAGTATGATGTTTAATGTTTTACATTGAATAAATATAAAATTGCTTTAGATATTAGGGAGTCAAGCCACCATCACAAAACAAACAACAAAAATGCTTTAGTACCAAGTATACAATTCTATGACAAATATAAAATCATGTGTGTGTGTATGTGTATTCCTCTGGGTGTTTGTATGTGTGTGTGCATGTGTAAAGAGAAGAGTTTGATATTGGGTATGATCCTCTGTGCTCTCCATTCTTCTTTCTGTAACTTTGTCTTGCACTGAGCTTGGACCTTACTTTTCAATTATGCCTTGGCCAGTAAGTCCCAGAAATCCTCCAGATCTGTGTCTGAATGTTGGGATTTCAGCCATGTGTTTACATGCTTATTTTTTACATGGGTGTATGTATGTATAAACTCAGGTCTTCTGCTTATGCAACAAACACTGAAATCACCAAGCCATCTTCTCAACCCTGATACCAAAATGTACCTGCAATACTTGAAACTTCTACTGCAACACTGCAGTGTGGATACAAGATCCATTGAGGTAAATTAAATATTGGTAATTTAAAAGGAATTCTAAAATTATAAACTCATTTTTACCTATATGATCAATTGTATATTAAGCCATCTAAACATTTTAATTTGAAATTCTATTCATTGTTATGGGGTACACTTAAATCTAACATAACTCAAAACACCAGGTCAATGAAGATAAGAAAAAATTTTGTAATCAAGCTGCTACTGATCAATCAGGGCTGCAGAACAGACTTGGGAGCTAAACTGCAACCCTGAGCAACAATATCATAGAATATTTAAGCTTGCAAAACGCAAACATCTGTGCCAAGGTATTGTTAGGTTTTTTGTTGTTTTGTTTTGTTTTTTAACTAATCAGAATAGGAGTTGGTCTTTGAAGTTCGAACATGCATTGGTTTGATCCTGCCAGCAAGAGGTTGTCCTTGAGATGGCTGGACTCAGACAACTTTCCCTCACAACAGAAGCTGTTCAGCTACTGTGAAGTTCCCATCTCCCCTAGGGCCTAGTATCTTGAACTTAGTTCTGATTTATGATTAAACAAAATGGCAGCACTTAGAACAAGTTATTTTTTGCTTGTTCCCAACATTATATCCTTTCTACTGGTCAGCAGAAAATTAATATAAAGCATGTTCTATATAGATAAAATCATATTCTGCTATTACGTCAATTACACATCTGCTTTATTTTTAGACATGCTTCATTTAGTCACACTCACTGTTTTAGTGGTTTTTTTTGTTTGTTTGTTTTGTTTTGTTTGTTTGTTTGTTTTAACCATCAGTAACAATGTCAATAAGATTTGTCCTGGATTTTCCATGTAAATCCATTGTTGAGGGCTCATCTCTGTATCCTGTAGTAGCTTTCTCCTTCAGCATTTCCACCTATAGATGCTCCATTTGCTCGCATTCAGTTTGTATATTGCCTTTGTATGCCTCAAATATATAAGCCTCATAAGGGTTCAAAGATGCACATTTTTCACAGTATTCTTTTGAACACAGGGGCTGTGCTAGTTTGAAAAAGAATGGCGTCTATAGGTTCATATATTTGAATGCTTAATCATCGGGAAGTCCACTACTTCAGAAGGATTAGGAAGTGTGGCCTTAGTGTAGAAAGTACGCCACCGGGTTAGGCTTTGAGGGTTTTTGGTTTTTTTTTTTTTTTTTTTTTTTTTTTTTTTTTTTTTTTTTTTTTTTTGGTTGTTGTTTGTTTTTAATTGTTCAGAGCTATTTTGTTTGTAATATCTCAAGCCTGGAAACAAATACTATGGTTTACAATAGAAATATGTATCAATACAAAGATATATTGCTGCTATGGAATATTACTTACGAGTGAAGGTGGAGTTTCATGGACCTCCCTACATAATAAAGTGCACTCCAGCCTTGCCTACAGCCTGTGGTTTCCTCTTCTCGCATGACTTGTGTCAAGTTGATATAAACTAACCAACACATGCACGATGAGATGTATGGATATAGTAAGAGGGGTAGAAATCTCACTTTTCTAAGTTTTAAAAATATGGTTTGAGAAAGTTATAGGAGACATTGGAGAGTAGCATAAATTTAGAGAACTGTTATTTGGGTTTTTTTTTTTTTTTTTTTTTTTTTTTGCTAGACTCAACACTTTTTAAACATGTTGACAATTCTTTCAGTATATTTTGGTGTCTCTACCAATTTTTAGTGCCCATTATATATGAGCTCTAGTCTGTCCCGGCCTCTTTAATTCCTGACCAATTCTAAAGTACTGCTGAGCCTAGGGAACATTGCCGTAAGGAAGTGATGTGGTCTTCTTATTGCCGTTTCCTATTTTGCATCTGTTATTTAAGCACCGGATCCTTGTCCATCTAGCAGTATTCACACATTTCCTAGTTAACATAGTAACAACCTTCTCCAAGTCAGGAAGTTAGGACAGAAAGTGGGGTTCAGAAAGCCTCCTTCAAAGTTTTATGAAACTACCTCATGAAAAACACAAGATGGCAAAGAGAAAGGCAGACCATACCTGACTGCAATTTCCTTTAGATAACGGTAAAAAGCTGCAGGACACCACAGTGTCTCTGAACACATTCTCAGTTTATTGTACGAAAACATATACCCTTGAGCAGAGTTGTAAGATCCTACTTAAACAAGAGATACATGAATACGTAAGAGAGACTATCTGGAACATCATGCAAGAGAAGTACATCCTATAAAATGAGTCAAAAGCTTACACTATACTGCGAATGCACAATAGCCCCTTGACATAAAATGTTCCAACTCTTTGCGCAGTAGGAGCAGCTGAGCAAAGAAGCTTTTAACTCTGCCTCCAACTTATCTCCTCCTTTGCAAGTATATCTTGCCTAACTTTTTTTTTTTCACTTTGCTTGCTACTTTATGTTGTCTCGTCAAATTGATCAGGATACATTAACCTGGGAGCTCCCAGCTCACTGAACTCCAACACTTGCTCACATCCTTAGCACATTTCCCAAGCCTCAGTCCCAGGATTCACCATGGTCATATATTTCCAGTGTGAGCTTTCCCACTTTCCCTTCTCGCTCTGTACCGAGGGGGGGGGGTTATTATCAATTTCTTCATTCTCTTTTCACATTTTTATATAAATTGCCATCACAGGTCATTCTACTTTAACATGTTAAGAGAATTTTTTATCAAGAAGATACCAAATTACAATGATTTAATTTTTTTTTTAGTAATATTACCTGTCCATTAAATGGCTCTATCAATGAATCAATTACCTCATTTACTTAGAAAGTTATTGATCATGGCTACCAGAATTAACTGGCTAATGTGAGGATTAATATTGATTGATAAAAATTATTAAACTTATAGCATCTATAATCACTGAAGAGCTCTGCCTATGAACATGTCTATGAGGAATTACCTAAATGGGATAAATTAAGGCTGGAAGACTCACATTATATATAGGTGGTGCCATGGATGATCTGGAAGAAGAGAAATCAGCTCAAGAAAGTATTCATCATAGTCTGCTTCCTATGATGGATGGCTATGACTGCCTTACTCTTCTGCTGTCATAAATTCCTAGGCATGATGGCCATGCATGTACTCTCAAAATAAGTACTGAAATAAGACTTTTTGAAGTTACTTTTTTTCAGATACAGTACCGCATCAATAAGAAAAATAATTAATACAACATTTCTGATGAAATTGTGTATTAGCCATTGTTTTGCATTGAAACAAGTTAGAATTTGCATGCCAAGATATCATATTAGTTTTAGTGACCTTCTGATCTGGCAGAAATTTATCGAGGAATTATATCATTGGAATCATGTTTTTAATTAATTTTATATTAGTTAACTAATTTACTCTACATTCTGATTGGAACTTTTCCTGTCTCCTTTCCTTCCAGGCCTTCTCTCTCACCTCACCTTCCTCTATATCCTGTTTCTTTATCATCAGAGAAAGAGAGACTTCCCATGGTCATAACCTACTTTGGCGTATCAACTTTTACTAAGACTAGGTGCATCTTCTTCTTTTGAGGCTACATAAGGCTGTCCAGGTAGGGGAAAGGGATTCAAAGGCAGGCAACAGAGTCAGAGAGACAGCCCCTGCTCCTGCGGTTGGAGGTCCCACATGAGGACCAAGCGGATTCATATTTATTAATACATAACCCAAGAGGAAAATGCAAAGTCTTATTCCCTAAAGAAGAATGCTAAAATTCTCAAATATCACTTTGGTAATGAAGCCAGGATAGAGACATATAAAGGTCTCTCTTCAGTTTCTCTGCACTGAAATAATTCTAAGTTCAAATCACAGTGTTAAGTCACCACACAACTGGAAAAGAGGCAGTGTTTCCTTAGAAGGGAACTCGGTGAACAGATGAAGGGCATACACAGAAGAACAGCACTTGGGAACCCAATAACAGATGTGAAAAAATGAGACGGAGCCTTTGGGCTTCTGAGGCTTGAGGCATAGTCCCATCTGTCAGGCACTTCTCTTGGCTCTCCCCAAGGACTCTGCCTCCAGATCTGCAGTTAGTCCTGGCAGGTCAGTCTGCTCAGCTTGGCCATATTCATTGTAATCTACCCACAGCAGGCTACTGCTGGCACATCACGGTCTACTACCTTCATGGCCAGCCTATAGGCTGCCTGTATAGGATTTTCCCTAGTATTTAGGCAGCTTAGCAGACAGGATTTGAGCCCAGTCATGCTAAATGCTTATAAATGCTTCCCCCGTCACTATTGAATCTGCAATATAGGACTCATGTGCTGTGTGCTGATCTTAGGACACTCAAAATTTTTTTTTCTTGTAAAGAAACATCATAGAGAAGTAGATCTTGCTTTTGTTGCCTTAGTATATGTTACATTAATTATTATAAAACCGACATTATTACATTTGAATTGAATTTCTCGTTTTTGCCTCTTAAATCGATGTAATTGTCTGTTTCAAAGAAGCAATGTGGCTATGCCTTTCCTCCCTATAGTAGACAACATATCAGTGATGGGCTATATCATGCAAAGACAAACCGCCATAATACAATTGGTAAAAAGATTAATTTGGCAGTTGAGGAGGTGGTTTAGTTGATGAAGGGTTGCTGTATGAGCATGAGGAATGCATGCATGTATCTGACACCTCAGTGCTATGAGAGACAGAGAAAGGGTGATACTGTGAGCTGACAGGTCAGCTAGGCTAGCTTTATCAAAGTGCTCCAAATTAGTGAGGGACACTGTCTCAGAAATTAACAAGACAGACTGAGGAAGACACTCAATATTGCCTGTGGGCTCTACATGCATTCACGGACATGTGAACACATATCTGAACACACACACAGGTACACACCATATACATACATATAAAGGAACACATAAAATCGGGTAGACTGGATATGGCTCTTTTCTTTTTTTTTTTACAGTTTGTTCACTTTGTATCCCCCCCTTGTACCTCCCTCCCCCCTCCCCTCCCAATTCCACCCTCCCCCATCCGCATCTGAGTTCTTTTCCCAGTCCACTGAAAAGGGAGGTCCTCCTCCCCTTCCCTCTGATCCTAGTCTATCAGATCTCATCAGACAATTAGGCTGAATTGTCTTCTTTTGTTTCCTGGTAAGGCTGCTTCTCCCTCGGGGGGAGGTGATCAAAGAGCAGACCACTAAGTTCATGTCAGAGACAGTCCCTGTCCCAATTACTATGGAACCCACTTGGATACTGAGCTGCCATAGGCTACCTCTGTGCAGGGTTTCCAGGCCATCTCCATGAGTGGTCCTTGGTTAGAGTATCAGTTTCAGAAAAGACCCCTGTGTCCAGACTTTTTGGATCTGTTGCTTTCATTGTGGAGCTCCTGTCCTCTCCAGGTCTTAGTATCTCCCACTTCTTTCATAAGATTCCCTGCACTCTGCCCAAAGTTTGGCTTTGAGTTTCAACATCTGCCTCTATGCCCTTCAGGGTAGAGCCTTTCAGAGGCCCTCTGTGGTAGGCTCCTGTCCTGTTCCCTGTTTTCTCCCTCCTCCGATGTCCATCCGTTTAGCCTTTTTGAAAGGAGATTGAGCATTCTAGCCACAGTTGTCCTTCCTGATTAGCTTCCTTAGTTGTATATATTTTAGTATGTTTATCCTATATCCTATGTCACTCACCTATGGGTGAGTATATACCCTGTGTGTCTTTGTGCTTCTGGGATACCTCACTCAAGATGTTTTATTCCAGTTGTTTATGCATCTTACTGATTTGACATAAGCACAGTTCTGTGGAGGACTATCAGTGCACAGCAGAGGAAATTTGTTAGACCTCTCAGTTCATTCTCAGTGTCTTTACAGGAGAGCTGCCCACATTTCTTGCAGTATGGTGCCCTGTGGTACATAGGGAAAGGACAGTTAATGCAAAATACAAATGACAAATTTATCTTACTTTCCTCCCCAAAAGACAGCATCTCTCTGGCCACATTCCAATGTAGGTGGGACTTAGAAAAGGCTGTGTGACAATGTGAACTGCCTCCTCAAGCTCTGTTTAACTATTTGAACACTGCCATACTTCACTTTCATTGCAAAAATAATAATAATAGAATAAAGAGAATAATTTGCGTTATTTTCCCCATCTTCACAAGGTTATAAATGCCTACAAGAAATAAGATGTACATACTATAACCTGAAAAATCACTTGACAAAAATCACAATACATCTCTCTCCCTGCCACTTAGACATATTCACATTGCTATATTTTACTCACAATGTTATTTCTCTTTTGCCACTGTATTTTTAACCATATTATTTTTAATTTATGCTTTGATTTTTGGAGTAAAAGTAAAGAGAATTTTAAAATGGTTGAGAGTAAGAACTATCCCTTAAATATTAGAATATAGAAAAGCTGGATGCTTGTGGAATGCATTCAGTTCAGGAGTGAGAAATCACTAACAACAGGTGCAGAAATAAGTGGCCCAGTGAATTCCTCACTCAGCAGCAAGGAAGCACATATTTCACAAAGAATCTGTCTACCAAAATGAAAACAAACCCTGTGCTTTCAAAACAAATATTTTCATTATTCTTTTCATAGTTTTTTTTATTGGTACATGCATGAATTTTTATTGCACAATACTTTGTTTTCTATCCACTCTATTTTCATTCTCATCAAAAAGAATTTGATGCTTTGTGAAAGGGCAATAGAGGTGCCTGCTTGTGCCAAGATAAATGAAATGTTTATCTTGTCCTGAAATTTTGATAAATATAAGCTGAAAATTTCCACTTGTAATTGAAGCAGATCGCATCATTTAAAAATGTTTACTCTCTGTAATTATTAAGAAATTTTAAATATGGAATTTTACATTTTGCTATAAAATTGTGTCTCCACACTTAGTTTCAGCCTACTAGGATGGTTCATTTTCTTCTTTTTTAGTACTTGAATATTTTTTTAGAGGTGAGAAAACTATGCAAACACAGTAACCACACAGAGAGATAAACCTTCCATGAAGGAAGGTGTGAGGACTCAGGGAGCCAAAGCCATGTGAGAGTAAGCATTGTCAGCCTAGGTGGCGAGGTATATATTGTGAGTTTGTCTGTGTGGAAAAAGTGTATGTTATAGGCCATTGCAAAGACAAAATTAAAAGGCAAAAATGAGAGAACCATGTAGAGAGAGCATTCACTTCTCTCTGCTTCCCCCAATATCTTCTGCCATAAGTTCAAACTACTGTGATGTGATGTTCAAGTGCATGGTGCCAAAAGAACAAGATTTTTCCATCTGAAACTATGAGCCCAAATCCTGAAGTTATTTGAACACAGGGAACTTCCCAAAGACTCATACTCCAACCAAGGACTATTCATGGAGATAACCTAGAACCCTTGCACAGATGTAGCCCATGGCAGTTTAGTGTCCAAGTGGCTTACATAGTGATGGGAAGAGGGACTGCCTCTGACATAAACTGATTGGCCTGCTCTTTGATAACCTCCCCCTGAGGGGGGAGCAGCCTTACCAGGCCACAGAAGAAGACAATGCAGCCATTCCTGATGTGATCTGATAGACTAAGATCAGAAGGAAGGAGAGGAGGACCTCCCCTATCAGTGGACGTGGGGAGGAGCATGCATGAAGAAAGGGGAGGTAGGGTGGGATCGGGAGGGGAGGAGGGAGGGGCTTATGGGGGGATACAAAATGAATAAAGTGTAATTAATAATAATAATAATAATAAAAGAAAAAAATATAGTTTGTAATCTAATCATCCATCTCTTGGTACCTAGTTTCCTTTTGTGCTCTAAAACTTATAGAAATCTGACTTCTATCTAAATACTGTATTATTTTAAAATGATTAACACAGAAAATTTTTTGTTTGTAAAATATTTAAACTCTGTTTTAAACTTCCTTGTTTATGCTATTTACACACTTGATGGTTTATATATTAATTCTCATTATGTGCTTAAACCATGAGAACAACAAAGATAGAGGAATATATGTCTATTACTCTTTTCTTTTTAGCATAACCAAAATTATTATATATTATTTCAGTAATAAAGCAAAATATCTGAATAAAAATTGTTATAAGTTTGTGTTTTGTAGCTAATGTGAATGTGCCTAAATAAGTATTTCACTAAGACAAGTAATCATTGTTGAAGAGTGATTTAGAGAAAGAAACATTCTTATGTAAAACTGCGTTTCACAAGCCTTCTTTTTGGTGGGCTTCAGGGAGTGTTTACTGACTAGAGGAACATCTAACAGATAACTCATCTCAAAGGCCTATATTGCTCAGTAATAGTGCTGTGACGTCTTTCCCAGGGAAGCTTTTTGTTCTAAAACCAAGAATGAGTAATATCCTGCAGCTTCCATTCAAAACCAAAGGTGAGAAGCTTGGGTTGCTCTCCTTACAACAGATGGGAGCACAGAATCCTGAGATCATGCACAGCCTCCTGCTTTCTCTTTAGAAATAACCTGCCATTTGTAGAACTTATTAGTCATCACATTCCCCTTGAAGACATTATTAACTGACTGAATAGATTGCATTGATTTTAATTAAAGAGCAAAATAATGATTTGTCCTTTAATAGATTTCCTGGGTGGGTTACCTTTTAAATTCATATATCATACGGCCAAATAAGGTACAAAAAAGAGGTACCTATAGACGTGAGGCACCTTAATGAATCCCAAACATTACACACAACCAAACTTCTACTTCTCAAGTGACTCCAGGTCTCTCACTAGCTATACGCCTGTACAGTGTTCACACTTTCGTGGTTATGTTTGTGGTGGTGCAGCCTTGCCATCATGCCTGTAGGCTTATGAGAGTCCCTGTAATGATGGAGGGGTAATAAGCATCTGGATTTCTCCAATTGAAGAAGACACTCAGTTGGATGAATAGTAGATATTAGATGTGATGCTTAGAACACTCTTTGGTACAGGGAAACCTAAAAATATTTAGCCCAATTAACCTGTCTTTCTGCTTGTTGGGCTAATACCTAGATCTCATGACAAATCCTGTTACTAAAGGAAAAAAATATCAAAGGGGCTCAGCTGAGAGGATGTTTGTATCTAGCAGGCAAAAAAGTCAAGCCAGCTAAGAACTTAATTAGAGCTGAAGACTATTGATCCTCCTCTTCTGCTGGCTGTTAGTCTGTAGTCTCAGTATCTTTTCTGCTTGACTTGCCTTTCTATATTTATTACATTGTTTCTCCTCCTCTGTCTTTCACTCTTCTCCTGGACCTCTCCCTAGTTATATACTCAGGCTTGGGAAGGTCTTTGTAAGAGGTAGCTAAAGTATAAAGCCAAAGAAATTTCCAGAATGTAGGATGCACTTCTAAACTCTGTGAGAAACTCTCTTAAACTAGTTTATACCTCCAGGGTTTTTCTGACTCATCATGTCTGTAGAAGACCTTTTTTTTTTTTTTTTTTTTTTTTTAATACCAAACATTTATCTGGGGTACTTAAATGTGTTGGAAAGAGCTGTTGTGTTTGTGGGTCGTATAGGTCACTGCTTAGCACTCAGTATCTACCCTCTCTCACTTTGTACTCCTTTCATATTGAATTACAATATTGATCACCTTAATAAACTTTTAGCAAGCTTGATATATTATTTCTTTCACAAAAATGTTAAGTCAGACTAGCTCACTGTTTCCAAAATGAAATTACAATTACCTGAATAGCATATCCACAAAGTAACTTCAATCTAAGTATTATCATCCCTATTTTAAAAATATTCAAGATATAATCTATGAACAATCATATATTCTTTAAATGATATTTTTGATTTTAAGTTATATCTGTCAAAACCACAAATCATTAAGAAAGTATGAGTGCATTTATTTGACTTTTAAGGAAAGATTACAGTAAGCTTTCAATATTTATATTCAAGTATTAAATATAGTAAGATGTATATTAGTTATATATTTCAGTGAAATAATTTTATAATTATATTTGTAATTATATATATGTTACTTAAAGGCATAAAGATAAGTTCTATAAAACTCTACTTATAAAAGTGAACAGAACAATACGATTCTCTTATTTGATTTACTATGACATATGTCTTTGGTAAAAGCATTCACAATCTTTTAGCAAGATTACAATTTTTCTTTTACAAAAATGTAAGTGGGATTAATTCACTGTCGCAAAAATGAAATTATAATTATATTGAATAATATATTTACAAAATAATTTCAATTTTAAGTCATTTTATGTTTTCCAATGGTTTTATTTTTACAGCAGTGGATTGCAATTAAAATATAAATTAAAATTAAAGTATCGCAATTAAAATATAAATATAATATTCAATGTTATTATTTCATGCTCTTAAAGTTGAGTTCCTCAGTCATAAATGCATTTCCTTAATTTTATGTCTAGACAGTGCACCACCTTAAAACAAACCTTGCATTTTCCAATTTCTGAATAACAAATGACACCAACTAAAAGTCATTGTTTGATTCGGTTCATAGTCAACACATTATTTGATCCAGTGAGAAAATACTTCTGTGGAAGCTAATGTTTATTGTCACATTGACTGGGTTTAATGTCACCACGTCACCGTACAACTCTAAATGTGTTTGTGAGTGGGTCTCCGGGAAATCTTAACGGAGGAGGGAGAAAGGCTACCCTGAATATGAGCAGTGCTGTTCACAAGGCAAGCCTCCTGACCACAGGAAAAGAAGAGAGGGCTGTGTGTGCATCCGCAACTGCCTCATTTCTCCCCGTGAAATACATGTGACCAGCAGCCTCATGAACAACATAGTGTTCTCACCGTGTGGGCTGTCTCCTTAAAGTGTGAATCCAAACAAACCTTTCCCTCTGTTACGTGTGTTGGGTATTTCATCACCATAATGGGAAAAGTAAATGATGGAACCTCGTGACTTAACCATTTCAGAGAAATGAATAGTATACACATGACAGGAAGACAGCAAAGTTTATGTTGGCAGTTTCCCTAAATAATGAACAGTCTGTGGGGTCCTGATGGTCTTATTCTTCATATTTGCTATGTCCATAGAATGCTTCTGCCATTGGTTCACACATTGTTTGCAATTCTAACCCCTGAGCACTTTACCAAATAACAGTAATGATATTCATTATTGTAATTAATGAGACTGTTTAGAGGGTGTGCTTCATAGGAAATACTCAAATTTTCTTTAAACTAGGAAGTGGTATCTCAAGAGATATTAGACCTTTGTAGTTAGTCTATCTAAAGTTTAAAATAGCCAATGCAATTGAGTCTATTTTGCTTAAAGGGACACTTTCATTCTAGGTACATGTTCTGTATACACTAGCAGTCATTTTAGAGGAAAGAACAAATATTTCTCTGTCTAGAAATGCAGTCACTTCCTAGCAAATACCTTCTCTTTCCTCCAAAATGAAAAAGAATAATGATAATAATTATAGTCATACAAAAAGTGAAAAATTGAATGCAATCTGTTTTCTATTGAAAACATAAATACCAGGAATTGGGTAGGCTTTTTATTTTTATTTTTATTTTTATTTTTTATTTTTTTGCCATAGCAGCTATGAAGTATCTTCAAAAGTGGTAAGCTTGGATAAAAAGTATGTAATTTTTCTTTTGTTGAAATTTAGGATATGAAACAGAATTGCTGATGAGTCTAAAATTTCACAAGGTTCCTTTAGTGTGTACTGTAATGAGTTGGCAATAGATACTAAAATCTGAGTCTAAATTAATTCTTGTAACTAAAGAGGAAAAACTACATTTTTTAAAGCAAGGGAGAAGAAAAATAAGAGTGGAGCTAAATTTTCTTTTATTGGAAACTGGCCACCATTTCAGGTACATATCCATAAGAGGGGAGTCTAACAGGAACACCTTTCAGAGTTGTCCCGGGTTTCTGTTCAATCACCATCTACAGGAAAGCAGTACTGTTCTCAGTACCCATCAAAAGACATCTTACGTGAACTGCATCTTGACCGAGACTATCCTTAACATATTCTGAGTTTCTCAAACTCAGATTTGATTGAAATCTATATTTTTCAGCTTGTCTAAGATTTCTTCAACTTTCAAGTCAGCTATCAATTTTCAATAGCTTCATTAGCTCTATGCCCCTGGCCCAAAACACAGGAGCTATTTTGGGGTGTCGGGAGGAGTTAAAGAATAAGCAAGTTCTGTCACCTTTTCATTCTCCTTCTATCACAGCTGCCTTCACTTTTCTCTATTCCTCCTGTCACCCTGTGATATGGCTCCTTGTCATTTCATATTTAGATGATTACACCTGCTTCCCGCTGATCTCCCATCCATCAATTTCAGTTTTCCAATCTAGAGTTCATCCTACTCACTGCCAAAATAATCCCGCTCAATCGTCTATTTAATCAATATTCATTTTTTCTTTTTTTCAAAACCTCACCATAATTTGACTTTACCAAATAGAAACACAATTTTGTCGTGAAGGCTCCGGAACCTAAATTTATCTCTCGCCATTTCCAGATTAAGATTACAGCAATTGTTGAAATATCTCTTTTTATCCTAAAGTAGCCCTGCAATAAATCCTTTTGTTGGGATTTTAATTCTAGACTTGAGCTTCCCTTTATACCCTGGCCAAGTAAATTCAGGTAATCCTGTCCACCAGAAAAAAAAAAAATCTATACCCAGTTAGTTAAAAACAGAATACTTTAAACATATGCAATCATGGAGTTTATATAAATAAAAATAAATTATATTTGTGTATCTACATATATTATGTATTTTATTAATATGTGTGTGCTATGTTTGCATTCATGATGTTTGTCTGTGTCTTTATTTAGGTATAAGAGAACACTAGACCATTAGGTTTAGAAACACAGTCATATGATCCCACTACCGTAAATTTTATAGTGATGAATCTGAGGTGACGGTGATGCAAGGCTTGCTTGGTAGCAGCTAAGTCTTGGACCCACAACTCCGATACAAATAGTGTTAAGAAATAGCACTGGACTGAGCAATTCATTTTTTTTTTCATACGACACGACATGAATATTTTTTTTCTTTTTAGTTACATTTTGTTAACTCTGTGTCCCCGCTGTATCCTGCTCCCTCATTCAATCCCCAACCCCACACTCCCTCCCTGGTCTCCTCCCTGCCCCTTTCCAAGTCCACTGATAGGGGAGGACCTCCTCCCCTTTCATCTGACCCTGTTTTATCAGGTATCTTCAGGGCTGGCTGCAAAGTCCTCCTCTGTGGCCTAACAGACTGCTCCTCCCCTGCTGGGGGGGTGTCAAACAGCCTGCCCTTGAGATCCTGTTAGAAATAGTCCGCGTTCCCCTTACTTTGGAAAACTACTTGGTTACTGAGCTACCACAGGCCACATCCGAGCAGAAGTTCTAGGTTATATCCATAGATGGTCCTTGGTTGAGTGTCAGTCTCAGAAAAGACCCTGTGCCCAGATATATTTGGTCCTTGTAGAGCTCCTATCCTTTCCATATCATACTAACTTCCCTTCTTTCATATGATTCCCTGCACTCTGCCGAGGGTTTGGTTATGAGTCTTAGTGTCTGCTTTGAAACA
>NW_026596460.1:2195420-2206615 GCF_907164565.1 Psammomys obesus
GATTGCTGAGTAGTATTCCATTGTGTAAAAATACCACAATTTCTGTATCCATTCCTCCGTTGATGGACATCTGGGTTGTTTCCAAGTTCTGGCTATTACAAATAAAGCTGCTACGAACATGGTTGAACAAATGTCCTTGTTGTGTACTTGAGCAAATTTTGGGTATATACCTAGGAGTGGTATAGCTGGGTCTTGAGGTAGCACTACTCCTAGTTGTCTGAGAAAGCGCCAGATTGATTTCCAAAGTGGTTTTATAAGTTTACATCCTTGCATCCATGTCAGGCAGCTTATAACTGACTATAACCTACCTAGCAGTGTATCAAAACAGATGCTGCGACTCATAACCAAACCTTGGGCAGAGTGCAGGGAATCATATGAAGGAAGGGGAGTTAGTACGACACAGGAGCTCCACGAGGACCAAATAGATCTGAGCCCAGGGGTCTTTTCTGAGACTGTTTCTCCAACCAAGGACCATGAATGGATATAACCTAGAACCTCTGCCCAAATATATCCCATCGCAGCTCAGTATCCAAGTGGCTTACCTAGTTAGAACAGGGACTGTCTCAGACATGAATTCAATGGCTGGCTCTTTGACCTCCCCACCCAGGAAGAAGGAACAGCCTTGCTAGGCCACAGAGGAGGACACTGTAGCCAGCCCTGAAGAGACCTGATAAGCTAGAATCAGATGGAAGTGGAGAAGGACCTCTACCATCAGTGGACTTAGAGAGGGACAGGAAGGAAATGAGGGAGGGAGGGTGGGATTGGGAGGGAATGAGGGAGGGGGCTACAGCTGGAATACAAAGTAAATAAACTGTAATTAATATTAAAATAAAACCACCTCAGCCCCAGGGGATCTAACAAACTTATACCACAGGCACCTTCATATATGTGGCATCCTTCCACTTCTCTCTCTCTCTCTCTCTGTGTGTGTGTTTGTGTGCCTGTAACTCTGTCTCCATCTCCCCTACTGTACACACAGACAGACACAAACCTAAAAAAACCAAAATCAATACTGAAAGTAAATCTTTAAGAAAAGGAAACACTGATATTTGTATTATAAGACAAAATTCTGTAACTAATACTCTATGTGACAGAATGAATCAGGATGTAAATAAATTAGCTTTGAGAATGTTAATTTGGGAAGAATAAAGTAGTAACAGCTAAATGTATAAGACCAAGAAGATTATATCTCTTTGCATATTACTGAACATAAAGAGAATAATGTAAAAAATAAAAATAGACGTTTTCAGGAATAATATTTTCAGTAACGAACAAATGTAATAAATTTGAGTAAACTTTGTGGTAAGTATAAAGAACATTATTAAATACAGACAACAATAAAAAACGTTTACCATGAAAAGGAATTACCTGAGAGAAAGGAAGAGAGAGGGAGAGAAATAGAAGGCAGAAGATCAGAGTGAGAGGGATAGAGAGAGAGAGAGATCAGTATCATAGATGTCAGGAAAGTAATGCAACTTAATTAGCTCAATGAAACAATGAAGTCTGATCTTGGAATAAAAATATAAATGGAACTGACAATCCATAAGATTTCAGATTAGAAAAACGAATGTACAAAGAAGGAAAAAGATGCGAAGAAGGGAAGGATGAGAGCAGCAAGACAAACCTCTAAAATGATAGATGGGCCTTAGGTACACAATGACAGATGTGGTTGTTTAAATACATTCTGCTGAGAAAAAAACTAGATGAGATGAGGCATTCATGAGCTTTACTGACTCAGTGACCACATTCAGTCTTCTGCTTCAACAGTTCACCAGTACACCATTGTCAGGAACTGAAGGAGCTGTGGCCTGGGCCTGAGAGAGGCTAAATTGTGTAACAACCTATGATGAAATTTAAAGTCCAGATTTCTGTGATCTTAGGACACAGTGTTTGTGAAAATCTGTATTTGTTCTTCCAGTGAATATAATTATGCCCTCTCATCTCACTACATCCAAGGTACTCTGCAAACAGTAATAAATATGTATACAACTTGGCTTCAGTAGCTACTATCCCAACGCTAATGACACATTTTAACCTTCACTTAAAAGAAAATGGTGGGATATTATAATATATAAAGAATGTTACTATACTTGAAATTTGTGAGGCAGAATTTCACATGCATTTGTTTTTTTAATTTTAATTTTATTTTTTATATTACTTGCAGTTTGTTCATTTTGTATCCCAGCTGTGGCCTCCTCCCTCAATCCCTCCCAATCCCCCCTCTCTCCGTCAACTCCTCCCATGCCCCTCTCCAAATCCACTGATAAGGGAGGTCTGCCCCCCCTTCCCTCTGACCCTAGCTTATCAGGTCTCCTCAGGACTGGCTGCATTGTCTTCCTCTGTGGCCTGGCAAGGCTGCTCCTTCCTCATGGGGAGGTGATCAAAGAGCCAGCCGCTGAGTTCATGTCTGCACTTGTTTTTTTAAATTATGATCCAGTCAAATAAATAAGACTCACAGCTAAGCTCACTAACTTTTTAAAATGTTTAATATGAGACCAAAATGAAAGCAAATATGTTTGTCACAATTATTTTTAACTGAAGACAAATGTAAGATAAAGTATTTGAATTTGTTTTCAGAGTATCCTTATCTTTTTAAGCTCAGATGCAGAGATTCCAGCTTTTCATACCAATTGTTTTACTCTATATACATGAATGCTAGGTCATAATACATTTAGGTAAACTATGAGCAAAGAATAAAATTGATTAGAATTGTTATGGTCCTGGGTCCTAATGCTTAACCAAGAGCACTGCTTAACTTTAAGGCTGCATATTATATTTGGTTCAGAAACCAGTTATCTACTTAGAAAGCAATTTTCTACAGTAAAAAATATGTGATTTTAAAAAAATACCTGGAACATAATAGGTGCAATTATTTGGATGGAGGACATACAAAATGTCACTGTAAATGGTGCATAAATTTGGCCTCGTTTGCATTGACTTCCGAAGCATACACAGCACAGCCCACCCTATTCCCTGCAGTAGGTATAGATATATTGATGTGCAACTATGCAGTCATATCTACCCATTGTGAAAGAAAATCACCTGAAACAGTACAGAGCAGTGGCCCACGTAACAGCGCTTTTACACAATGAAGCTAATGTAGGAATGTTAAATTGAGCTACGTAAACAGTCTGTAATAGTTCTTCAAACCAGGACACCCATGAGAGCTCTTATTTCCACTACTTTGGGGGCATTTTTATCTAGAATAACAAGTCCATTTTGGATTTTTAAGAAATTCTAAGTAACTGACAGAATCTTTTGGAATTTTTCTTAATTTTGGGCCCAATATTCCATAATAAGTGATCCTTGAATTTAAGTGTATGATTATTGCTATTTGTATTAACTTTATAATTCTCTTTTCTTTTTTTCTTGCTGTCTCTCTCCTTTTCTTTTTTCTTTTTCCTTTTTTTTTCTCTTTGATGTTTTACAGACAGGGTTTTTCTGTGTAGCCCTGGCTGTCTTCAACCTTGATCTGTAGACCAGGCTAGCCTTTAACCCACAGATCTGCCTACTTTTGCCTCCAGACCGCTGGGATCAAAGGCATGAGCTATCACCACCTAGTTTGTAATTCTAAATTATAGATAATATCAAGTATTTGGTGATAGGAATTAAAATTCAATTTTTGCTGATTAGAAATGTACATAAAATAGTTCTTAAGGCAGCTAAATGAATTACATGATGACTTCTGATGAATTTTTCTTAAGATTTTATTTGGCACTTATTATAATTTTATGAATTTCAAGTATATTGAAAAAGAACTATTCATGAAGATTTATGCTTATGCAAATGAGCATTAAATTGGAGCAGACAATGCTCTTTCATAGACTCAAGTACTTTTTTGCTTTAGAATTTTTTTTTTGTATGTTTGACCAAAACTAGCAGCTATTCTTTCATTGCAATTCACAGTTGGACTCTTTCACAGCACATAGGCAGTGAAGCAGCAAGAACCCCCAAAAAAACCCTGACATTGAAAACCTGACCGCAAGATGGGAAACCAGGACTGAGTCTGAACTCTGCATAGAGCAGTTTTCTTTATGGTGTAGAACATACAGGATACAAAGGTTAAGACAAGGTACCAATGTGCTTTGAGGTATCCTTCAGATCACTTCTCTATCCAACTTTCTAGTGCATGTAAAAATTGTGTCAGGTCTACTTAGAGTTGTGTTTATGGCTTATTTTAGCATCACATTGTGAATCATCACACTAGTTCAGAACTCACATCCAAATCTCATTCCGTTTACAATCACTCTATGGATATTATAATTTATGAATGAACCTCTGCATATATTATAATGAACAGAACTGTCTTTGGATTCAAGTTTCAGAAAGCTAGGGTAGAGTGACACTGTTACAGAATTCTGCTTCGATAAGACAGACCCCATATGTTTTTGGTACTCAGTGAAATATATAATTTGAACTGAAATAATAAGCAAAATTTTTATGAAGTAGACAAACAATCCACACAGAATAATTAAGTAATGGATCACAAAAAGGAAGGGTTTATATTTGGGCAAAATAGGAAAAAGGGAGGGAGACCTGTCAGGTAGTCAAGATTACATCTGCAAAACTTCTTTCAATTTTAAGTTGCTGATAGCCCAGCCCTTCATTAATACTGTTTAATTATTCTATTATATCTACACTTTTTTCTTGAGAGTACATCTTTGTATTCTCTTTTAATTTAAGCTGTCATACTAAAAAATATAAAATGAAGAATAACATCAACAAGCCAATTTCTTTTTTTCTTTCATTCCCATTTATTTATATGATCAATTTTTCTCAGAATTATACTCATAAAAGTAAAAAATAAGAATTTGAATCTTTGCTAATTTTAACAATAAGATAAAAAGATTCATACCCTTATTAACCATAGTAAATGACTAAAGAAAAATTTAAAAAGACCTTTATACACTTAGCCAAAACAGTATTCTAATAAGATTCTTTTTTTTCTTTTATTTTTTATTATTAGTTACATTTTATTAATTCTGTATCCCAGCTGTATCCCGCTTCCTCATTCCCTCCCAATCCCCCCCTCCCTCCCTCATCTCCTCCCTGCCCCTTTCCAAGTCCACTGATTGGGGAGGACCTCCTCCCCTTTCATTTGACCCTGTTTTATCAGCTATACACCTAAAGAAGATAAACAAGAAAGAGGACCCGGGGTAAGATGATCAATCCTCACTTAGAAAGACAAGTAGGAGGTTCATTGGACATAGAAGAAAACAAGTAACAGGACAGGAGCCTACCGCAGAGGGCCCCTGAGAAACTCTACCTAGCAGTGTATCAAAGCAGATACTAAGACTCATAACCAAACTTTTGGCAGAGTGCAGGGAATCATGAAAGAAGAGGGAGTTAGTATGAAGTGGAAAGGATAGGAGCTCCACAAGGACCAAATATATCTGGGCACAGGGGTCTTTTCTGAGACTGATACTGCACCAAGGACCATGTATGGATATAAGCTAGGACCTCTGCTTGGATGAAGCCTGTGGTAGCTCAGTAACCAACTGGTTTCCCATAGTAAGGGGAACAGGGACTATCTCTGACAGGAACTCAATGGCAGGTTCTTTGACCTCCCCACCCACGAGGGAGGAGCAGTCCTGTTAGGCCTCGGAGGAGGGCTTTGCAGCCAGTCCTGAAGATACCTGACAAATCAATTTCATGTGCATAAGTTTCAAATTTATGCCAAATCCGACAGAATATTTACAAAATAATTGCTTGATTGAATTCATAAAGAGAATATAAGAGAATGGAAGGCACAAAAGCTAATTCTGCGGTGTTCTACTATACGAAAGGGTTTTCTCTGAGGCAAGAAAGAAAGGGGCAGTGCACGCGTGGGAGTTTGAAGGAAAAAGCTCATTGCTTGACGTTCTGAATGACGTCATGTTTCACACTCGATTGTAAAACAATCGGACTGTGTTATATATGTACCACAAACACGCAGGTATTTCTAGAGGTTGGAAGAAGGTGGTCAATGCCAAGACCTGGAGTTACAGGTCTTGTTAATGACTTCATGTAGGTACTGAGAACAGAATCCTGGTTCTCTGTAACTGCAACAAGAACTTTTAACTACTTAGGCACTTGTTGAAATAAAATCCACTTCTACAGAAATCTGCATGTGCTTTTATCAGTGAAAACACACATGTGAGTTCTCTGATTGTTCTTAGGCATAATGTCACAGTCTACTTTTCTGCCCTTGGCTATGTAATATTGTATTTGCACTTCACCTATTCCATCTATGATTTCGATTTTATAGGATGCTTGAATTGTTTTCACTTATTCAGTCAATTCTAGGACAAAAAAGTGCATCAGCTTTTGCTTCTTCTTCCTTTCTTTCTTCTCCCTCTTCCTTCCTTTCTTCTTTCTTTCTTGTTTTTATAGTAGTCATGTGTCACTTCGGAAACATTCTTAAGCAAAGGGTTTATTCTTCTTTGCTAATATTTATAAAAACTAAACCAAACTAAATATGTGGTTAGCACTTTTTCTACAGCCAAGCATAACAGTTTGACTAATTCTTAGTGATATTTATCAAATTCCACTTAATGTGATAGTCTCTTGACATTTCCTTGATGCTCCGGAGACTGGTCTGCATGCTACTAGCTTGGGTTGCATTCTGTTTCTCCACAGTTCCTTTCATGGTTTGAGATATACAGTGCTTGTATCATTTGTTTTATTTATTGAGCTTTGTGGTATTTTGTGATAATTTTGATATACTTTATTTTTATCTTAATGTCAAGACCTTCCTTATCTTCTTTCCTAATTTCTTCCTGTGCCTTTAATTAGGATTTTCCCATTTTTCCTCTTGACATCTTTTCTCCTTTAATAAATAATGAACACAAAGGCCTATTCCATACATGAATTTTTACTTAATGCTCCAATACTCTCTTTTAAAATAAAAATAGGGTATTTGTTAAGTCTATCACTATGCATTCTAATAAACTCTTATCACACTCAAAAAGATTTCTCAGTGTCCCTGAATTATGTTTAATATTTCGGTAACAGAAAATTTTCATAACCTTATACTGAATAATTAATAACTTAACATAGCAAATATAAATTTATGGTTATATAAACTATGCATCAAAGTTATTAGTATTAATTGTCTCAGTTGTGATACAAAGAATCCATATATTTACTTGTGATTTATTTAAGTACTTATACTCTAAGAAAACTCAATAGTTCTGAAGCATGAAATTGAAACTATCAAATATAATTTTATATATCTTGGCAGGAAATTAGAACCCAAAGCTATTTAATGTGAGGAAGCATTTTTTTTCTAAAATTACCCAAATTATTTCCTGTAGGAATTATTGAATGTGGTATTCCAAGAGATGGATGAACACTCTGGAAAAATTCAGAGTGATCAATTGAAATGACAACCACATTTAACTTTATCAGAAATGACCTAAAAAACCATTCACCACAGTAATCATTTCATCGGCCTGTGTAATAGAGTTGTAATGGAAGAGACAAGCACAACTTTACTAATTACTTAGAGACACTGAAATTAGTCATGTCAAAAGTTCTGCCTCACTCTTGTCTCTCATTTTTTTTATGCTAGTGTTTTCTTATTTTCAGATTTGTTACTCATAGTATATGTTTTTGATTGTTTTGTCTTCATGTATTTCTATGCACCATATCTGTGTCTGGTATCTGCCGAGACCATAATTTGATTTAGATACCTTAAAACTTCAAATGTAGATATATATGAACCACCATGCAGATCCAAGGAAGAAAATCCAGGTCCTCGCAAGAATAGATGAAGTGTATCTCCAGCCCTATACTAGTTTTCTTCAAGACAGCATAGCTATGAAATAAAGCTACACTTGAAGAAATACAAGACCAGACCTCACAATATGTTAAAAAGTCATCTGCAAAAGCAATACTACATGGAGTCAGCAGTGTGTATAAAATAAGTAAATAAGAGGAGATCATGAATTTGACATAGCCAGACTAAAGACTCATGAGCAGATTGCTGACTTACACCTTCTCTATTTTAAACAACAAACTCTAAGGGGATTTTACCATTGCCTTCATAAAAAATGTTTTAAAAGGAGTAAAACAATTATCAAGTTTAACCATCATAAGAACCATTTATGAATACTTTATCTAATGTCAACATTTTCAAAGATTGCTGATGAGAGGAAATAAATTACTACAAATCTATTACTTTTCTGTTGATAATATTATGTAGGTAGCATGAGATGTAGAGGAATAGAGTAAATATTAATTTAAATAGATTTTAAGTGGTTCCTCAGAAATTTATAAACAATAATATGTAAGTGATATAAAATTTAAATTGTTCTTAAAATTGCTTATTACTTCATCAGCGGAATATCCTACTGTGATTCAAGTGAACATTACTGGCAAATACATCCAACTGAATGATGGAGAAGGAATTTTGGCTCTGCCTGACTACATTTTCTGTATTTGTAGACAGCATGGTGGATAGTTGACAGATGCAGAGACCACAGATTGTTGACAAACATGTGCTCACTGTGGTCTTACTCCAAACACAAACAGAGTGCAGTCAAGCCCTGAAGTTGCGCTTCTAAGAAGCCTGACACACAATTCATGCTTCTAGAAGAATAACTCTACTGGAACACATTGCGATGCTGGTTTGACAAACTGTCAGCTATTCTGACATGCACACAGATACACTGTAGATTTCTGGTGGGGGTCAGGGAACAATTTGTGGAACTTGGTTCTCTTCTTTCTCCATGTGTGTCCAAGAATCTGACAAGGGTCCTTAATATGAAAATGCCTTTTGTCTGCTGGGTCACCTCACTGCCGACCCATTGCTTAGATCCCCAAACAATACTCTTGAAAGGTTGTCACCAGTAAGAAAGAGAATGTGCACAGGGTCAATCTTCTCAAGTAATCTTTGGCTGCACTCCTTCTTTGCTAGCTTTGGGACAGAAGAAGCAACCTGAGGCATGTATGACTTATTTTACCTAGCCTTTGACACTCAGCCCTCTTTAAGGGTCTGGACCCAAATTAAATATTAAAACGTAAGGCGTAGTCCAGCCGCAAGCCTCTGGCTCAAATGATACTTCCAAGACAAGTAGAAGATAAGCTGCAAACATAGAAATTTTGATCAGTCTTTGACTTAGCATACAGCAACGTGCTTTAGTCTCCCAACAGTATCTGAGAATACATAGTCTGTATATATATATAACTCTCATTCACATACCAATTCACATTCATTTGATAATGCCTTAATTCCTTAGCCAGTGAACTGTGTAAGAGGTAAGATAGATAAGAAAGACCGATTCTGTTTTTGGACTGAAATATATTTTCAAATATCTACATATTCTAGAGCATTTGTCCTTTGTTATGAAAGGAATTAGAAAGCAGCTTGTTTCTAAAGGATGTCTAATATCTAATTTATCTGAGGCAAAATGAAACACTTAGGATTGAGTAAAGGGAATTGATTTTGCCACACATTCATGAAATACCCAGAAGAAACACCCACCTAATACTTCTCTTCCAAGTAGGTCAAGAACTTCACTTTACACTGTCAACCTTGGCAAAGTTCGTACTGAATCATTGTAAGTAAAATGCTTGTAGCTCTGGGGCTACAATGAAAGAAGAATTGATATTCAACCAATGGATTTCCAACGCTCCATGCTCGAAATTACATACCAATATGTTGCTTGAGGCCATTCTACATATATACAATACGGATCCTTTTGGCTATCATCATCCATTTCATCACTTAACAAAAGAAAATGTAGGCTCACATATGGCTCAGCTGGGAACATGGTATAGAAGACTGGATCAAGTCCAGATTCCCTCAGATTGCTCCCTGACCTCCACTCAGACACTAGACACAATGCCCCTTCTATATCAACAAAGTACAAAAAGAAAGGTTAAAAAACAAATAGTATAATTATCACATAAAATGGAATGAAAAAAAATAATCTCAATTACTATCTACTTTTCAGATTGAAGGATCTTGAACCAGAAAACTGAAACTCAAAGACCCATGCCTTCATTTGGACAAGTCTTAGGTACCTCTCATGGGGTTGTTTTGATGAAAATAGGCTTCTGACCATTTATCTGAGCTGTTCCATGTAGCTGGACAAACACAAAAGAGATTATGCTGAACAGGTGAACAGGCATCACACTAGATCTAGAGATTGTATACTCACAGGTTGTGGGAAAAAAGTAGTTCCAAACTGCATGAGCTCATGGGCTCCAGGAACTAAGACGAAGAGAGAAATAACGGGAATTCAGAGGAGCAATGGAGACCAGAATGAAACAGCAACAACTCTCCAACTCATTTCCTCCTGTCCTCACAATGTGAAGCAAAGTCTACTTCAGATTTTCTGTGTAAGTTTGTTACTGAGACTTCTCAGCATTGTGCAACAATTGCAGAGGTAGGCTGCTAATTTATCTCCTGGGCAAATAAAATTAAGTTAGAAAAATGAAGTACTCGATATTTATTAACTATGTGATGGATCATCCCAGAATAGCATTTTCATTATTGAAGGTAAATTAGTAAATATAGGACATATTGATGGTGTAATTGGAAGAGAAAGAAGAAGGTGGGGGGGAATTCTGAGGTCACACATGTTTTTTTTCAAAAACATTTTTTTTTTGTAGAAAATATACTATAGTGGGTTTTATGTACTTCTCTTCTTTGTTCTCTTTCTCTCACTCCCTCTTTCTCTATGTGTGTGTTTGTGTGTGTGAGAGGGTATTTTACTTTGTTCTTTCCAAGAGCTAGCCCAAGCATACCTGGAACTGGCAGTCTTCATGTCTCAGCCTCCTGATCCCAGATGTTACAGGGTTGTGGGATTACAGAACTGTGCTCCTCTACTAAGTTTTTTTTTAATTAACTAAATTCCCATTCTTCACAAGAGAGACTAGTTAACAAACACAAAATTTTCTTCTGCTCCTCAGTATAATTCATATTTGAAAATGCATTGTAATGTGCAATTTTCTTCTGCCAACACTGACATTTATACATCCCTTCCAAATTAGTACCACTGCTCACATTCTCATGAGGAGACACAGAGGCTATACTCTGCCTTACAGTCTTTATCTCTAATGACAAAATTTTTATGCTGATTTGAGGAGGGAAAAATAAATTATAGGAACAGCAGAAAGGCACTGAATATACAGATAGAAAGAAAGAAAGAGAGAGAAAGAAAGAAAGAAAGAAAGAAAGAAAGAAAGAAAGAAAGAAAGAAAGAAAG
>NW_026596460.1:2206625-2211093 GCF_907164565.1 Psammomys obesus
AAGAAAGAAAGAAAGAAAGAAAGAAAGAAAGAAAGAAAGAAAGAAAGGAAGGAAGGAAGGAAGGAAGAAAGAAAGAAAGATATGGCTATTACGGTTCACTGAAATTAATTTTTTTAATGAAAGTATTTATTTAGAAAATAAACTTAAAGTTTAGATGAGTCAAAAAAATACATGATAAATTGTAATGCCCAAACCATCACATCTCAAAGGGATGATTGCTTAAAAAAAATCTAGTTAGGTGAGAACAATGGTGAATAGTAGTTTTACTGTTTCACAAAATTCCCAAACATTTTAGTACTTGTTTATCCCTTCCTATTAGAATGCAATGCTGATAACAATTTTTTTTTTCAAATAAATATTGTAAGTGGAATTGTGGCAGATCATTCTCTCTTCTCTCTGTCACATACACATACATACATACCATGAATACCATGATATCTAGTTGTCTCATCTCATTGATATTTGAGACCAATGTTCTTATAGCATGCCTACCTGACTGGACAAAATATCTTCACAGTTTGATGCCATGGGAGTATTATCCTTCATATAGGAGATAGTGTTTTTTCCTTGGATTTTGAGGTTAATGGAAGGGTGTTGGTTAGCATCCAGACGTTAGAAAGAGGAAGAGAAGGGAGAAAAAAAATACTCATTGGGTTTACAAAATTCACTACAACAGCTCTCTTGGGAACTGTTGAACAGATTCATCACAACACAGAAACTCAAGTTGAATATATATATATATATATATATATATATATATATATATATATATATATATATATATATATACCATCTTGGTTTTAGTTTTTATTTACTGTGTTGCATACACTATATTTCTCTTCTCAGTTTGCAGATATTGTCTCCCAATATCTCCTCTTCTATGAAACCCTCCCTTTGCTCTCCACTAGAGAGCTTGGGAGCTATAAGTCAGTCTGACCAGGAATGGAAGGAGGTGAGAGGTTAACATGTAATTGTGACGCTGTGACCAATCACATGAAGGAAAGAACTTATGGGTGAGGAGCTGTATTTTGATTCACAGTTTCAGAAAGTTTTCAGTGAATCATGGATTGGAATTAAAGTTATAAATCAGCAGAGGAAAATAAAAGAACATTCAGTTAACCCTGAGGTTGAAGTTGGTATACTCAAACTGTGCCTTAGCATCCAAGTACAGAAAACCTTGCCCCGTGGGATCTGAGCATCAGCTTTTGTAGTAGGCATAGGGAAGGGCTTGGCTTCAACAGAACTAGAAACTGGTTTCAAAATTCAGGGTATGAGATAAGTCAGTTGGAAGCTTTTGTGATCTCTAGGTATGTTATATGAGTAAGCTACTTTCTGCAGTTTTCTTCAAGCCCTGGGCATGTTTTATAATCCTGATTTGGGGATGGCGGATTTTCTTAGGGAGGGGCTGGTGCCATTAGCAGCTCAGTATGTATGTGGTCATGGTTACTTAAGGCAGTTGGTAGATCACATGAGACTGGACCAGACACAGCCATACATGAACCTGGGCAAGACAATCATCTTCCAAACCCTGTCATCAGAACCCTAATGTTACCAGCCAGACCCCACTTCTTAGATGTTCCATTACCTCCTCAAATCACTCCATCCAGTTATTGATCATATATCTACCATGTGAGCTCATAGGCTACATTTCAGTTTCAAAATATAACTGGTGGTCTCTGTTTCTATTCTCTTTGTATTTGTGAGGTTATTTCCTCTAAAGGAGTCCAGGAAACAGTCATCTTGGCTTTGAGTAAGTCATGAGCCTCTTAGAAACATTATTCATTGCTGAACTATTAAGAAAGAGATGCCACAGGAGATGACCAAAGTGTTCTCAGAGATCAATGATGGGAGCCAAAATGCTATTAAGGCAACAAATTGTTCACCACACAAAGAGCAAATAAGTTTTCCCCAATGTCAAGAACTTGGGTGGACCCCATATATATTTATCTTGTATTAATGGTGGATCTTGAGGGAAAATTTTGCTTTCCTCATAGTGTGGTACATATCCTCTGGTGCGTCCTGTATGATATTCAGCTCTGATAAGAGATAATCTAAGCACAAACTGCATAAGAGGATAGGGTCTTAAGCAAACATTTGGGTGGTATTGTTTGTACAAAGAAAACAATTGGGATGAATTTCTAAGATCCTGGGGGCAGAGGAAACTCATCGAGATCAGAAATGAGGGTAAACAAGTCTCTGGTTCACAGCAACTTTCCATGTAGTATTTTTTTTTTTCAATTTATTCACTTTGTGTCCTGATTATAGCCCCTTCCCTTTTCTTCTCCTGATCCCACCCTCCCTCTTTCTTCCTTCTATATCCCTTTTCCTTAGTACACTGATAGGGGAAGTCCTCCTTCCCTACTGTCTGATCTTAGCCTATCAAGTCTCATCAGGACTGCCTGGATCATCTTCTTCTGTGGGCCGGTTAGTATGCCCCTCCGGGGGAAAGTGATGAAAGAGCAGGCAACCTAGTTCATGTCAGACTCTGCCCCTGATCCCCTTTGAGCTGCCTATGGGCTACGTCTGAGCAGGGGTTCTCGATCCTCTCCATGCATGGTCCATGGTCCTTGGTTGATGTGTCAGTCTCTGCAGGCTCCCCTGGTCCCAGATTTTTTGGCTTTGTTTTGGCCTCCTTGTGGAGTTCCTGTCATCTCCATGTCTTTCTGTCTCCCCATTCTGCTATAAGACTCCCTGTGCTCTGTCCAAAGTTTGGCTGGGAGTCTCAGCATCTACTTCAACGCCCTGCTGGATGAAGTCTTTTAGAGGACATCTGTGATAGGCTCTTGTCCTGTTTCCTCTCTTGTACTTCTTCAGGTATCTATCCTGTTTACCTGTCTGAATAACAATTAAGCCTCTTCCCTAGAGTCCTCCTTGTTGTTCAGCTTTTTTAGTCTGTAGATTTTAATAGTTTATCCTATAGTATATGGATAATGTCTGCTTACAGTGGAGTTTAACTGTATAGAGGAATAGAGGCTCATCTGTTTTCCTAAATTGGGATTTTGTACAGGAGTGAAAGCCTGCAAATACCCTCATTCTCATTCAGATATCCTGCTGAATAATGAGAAGAAAAATTGTAAGGGACAACCAAAAAGAAATGAGGACTGATAAATTATACATCAAAGCAAGGCCCTGCTTTGTGGCTAAAGTAGAGATGAACTGGATTGTTTACAAAGATGTATTAAGAAACCAGGTAGTGATGTCTGCTCATATATATATATTTGGGGGTCTCTCTAAACTATATGCTGTACTTTTTATGTATTTTGGAGAGCACTTCTTTTCTAAGATTTTATTTATTTAAAGTCTGAGTGCTCTATCTGCATGAATTCAGGCATGTGAGGTAAGGGCATCAGATTCCAGTATAGATGGTTGTGAACCACCATGTGGTTGCTGGGAATTGAATTCAGGACCTCTGGAAGAGCAGCCAGTGCTCCTAACTGCTGAGCCATCTCTCCAGCCCTGGAGAGCACTTCTAAATTGTTCAGACTTCAAAACTCATAGCCATCTCAACAGAGACATCTCTCTTTTGAAAAGCTCTGGATGGAGAGATGGTTCAGTGGGTAAAGGCACTTGCCACCAAGCCTGATGATTTGATTGAGTTCAGTCCCAGGGGACCCACATGGCACAATGAGAGAACCGAAACCTGCACTTTGAGTTCCAACCTCTGTATGCATGCTATGGTATGTGCAGACTTAGCTAACACAATAAATTTAAATAATAAAAAACTGAGAAATATAAATGTAGTCAATTCCAAAACTTGTTTGTACTATATTTAAGAAACGGACATGTGTGAAGGGGTGGAGAGGTTTCTTTGGGAAGCTAAAGAGAATTTCTCTTTTGCATTTTGGTTCGTATTTAGGCATGAAGGAATGGGTAAACATAGTCCAGCTGACACTGCTTTTCTCTTCCCCGGGCATTGGCCTACACATGAGCATTTGTAATAGTTGTGTGCATTGTAACATTCTCTGAGTGAATATGCTTAGGTTATCTTTTCCCAGTACACATGCATTTTTACAAGCACCAAATCCTAACCTGCAGGGGTTTCTCAGCTCTGGCTATGGAGACACGATACTAAGTCCTGAAATACCCTTGCTTGAAGTAAGGATCTGAGCAGCCTGTACTTGCTTAACCTCCTTCTTCCTCAACTTTTTCACAATTAAAATAGTATCTTCAAAAACAAAATTGAATTTTTTTAGAGCAGTAAACAAATGATAATAAAGTGCTCATTCTGTCTTTGAGCAGATTTCTGTCAGGTATTTTGGACTGTATTCAGTTTTACTAAGGCATAGTTGACAAAGAAAAATACACATTTTCATATACAATCTGTATTTTGGGGAGTGTGAGAGGTTTCATGTGTATGTGATATTGTGCAGTACTTGTCTTTCTATACATTACCAATTTTCCTTACCTTCTTGTCTCCTTGTTTCACTCATGATACTGTAAATGTTAATAATTTTGGATGGTTGAGTAA
>NW_026596460.1:2211103-2213993 GCF_907164565.1 Psammomys obesus
TTCACTCATGATACTGTAAATGTTAATAATTTTGGATGGTTGAGTAAATATACAATTGTATATATTCTTTTCAATTATTTTATAAATCTGCCATTGCTGGACACTCGGATTTAGACTTGGGTACTCTACAATATTCTGTAATAATCAGAATAGGCAGATAAATAGATTATAAAAATATATAGAAATGAATAGATACACATATATGCATATATTTGTTGTTATGTACATAGATATATAAAAGAAAATATTATGGAGGATTAAAAGCCCCAAATTTGCAGCACTAGTTGGGTTTTCTGGTGTACCCAGAAAAGCAGATGTTCTGGATCAACTTATTCTTGTTTACCAGCTGGTGGAGAATTCTCTCTTGGTCTAGAGAAGTGGTTCCATGACCTTATGGATATTAAATGTTAATATCCTACCAAGCTTCCTCACAGAAACATTTGGAATAAAGTTCCTACCCTGTGGCCCTAACAGAGTGACACTTAGAGCTAACCATCAGAGAGTATAAGACTGCCCTTCAAAATGCAGGGGCCATTTGTTCTAAGGTCCTCCAGAGATCTAAAAATCTCAGCATCCTAAACTCTCCACAATTAAATAAGTAGTATTTCCACAAAACTTATCTATATTCTCTCATATACTACTAACGATCTCTAGGTTACTTATGTGTCTACCAAAATGCAAATATCACATCAATCACTATTTAAATAAAAATAATAAAAATTAATAGTGATGTTTAGCACATCTAATCTGTTTCCCTTTGGTACTGAGAATCAAACTTGTCCTTGGTGAGTGTTCTACAATGAAGCTAAATCCCGATGTCAGAAGACTAAAAATCACTTTTGATTGATGTTTGATTGAATCTGTCTATGTGCAACGCATGGATACACATGAACAGGAACAAGTAAGTGTGTGTGTGTGTCTATGTATTTGGATATTTATCACATTTATATAATGTCTAACATTCTGCAAAAACGTATTGCTCCATCTGTCTACTTTTTTAATTTTCTAGAATGTACTACAAAACAAAACTGTAAAATTAAGTGAAAGAAATGAATGAGTATGACTTGATCTTTTATCTTTATTATATATTCCTAGCTTAATTTAGAATTCAGTGGTATACTAGTTCATTTCGTAGATGTCTGGAATTAGCTTATGGCTGCATTAGGATCACATGTTGTAAAAGAACTTATATTTATAAACTTTTGGGAACAAGAAAGATGTTTCAGTAAATTAAGGTATTTCCTAGAATCCATATGGAACATAGAGAGAAGATTCTCATGTTGTCCTATGACCTCACAATGTGATTTTGGCACATGCAAGCCCTTCCTTTGCATACAGATGCCTACATAAATTGGCACATTTTAAGGGGAGAGTATTATTTTTTATTTGCTTATAGTTTCAGAAGTGAAGGTATTATCCTAAATCTTGACATATCCTGCTGATTAATTTCTAGTTATTAGTATTATTCATCATGTGAATTCCCTTGATGATATCACACTGTGCTTCGGCTTCTAAAGCCATCACAGCTTTGTCCACATCATGTCTCTCACTTGTTCATACTTCCTTTAAAGATCAGAGAAGTGTTGAGAATATGAAATTTCATTCAACACTTCCAAAAATATTTCTCTGATTTCAGAGTTGTCTTCCAGGCATTTATCTTAAGTCACAGTTTGACTTTGCATTTAACAAATGAAAAATAATTATTCTAATTCCTCAGCCTTCATTGCATAGTTCTTTCTGCATCCAAATGTTCAAATAACTCATCTGAATTAGGTTAGTAATATAGAGACTAAAGAACCATATAGTGTGATTGTAAAGATACATTAAAATATCCTTAAACAATAAAATGTATATTTTCAGTGACCAAAACTTAGAGACTTTGAAACCTTTATGTAAGTTCATGTCTATGAATGTCCTTCTTGTTTCTTTCTTTTGCATTGATTGTGAGCTGCTCTTGATCCTGTTAGATCAAAACCAGACATGATTTGCTACATATATAGAAAACTTGAGGACTTACAAAGACATTACTGCAGGAAAAAAATAAGGGAAGATTTACAGTGAACTGGTTCTAGGTGACCTCTTTCAATTTGGGTGCAGAAAAGGCAGCCCTGAATGCTACTACATCAAGGAAAACCTTTCAGGAGCCCTTAAGAACTGCACAGTTAAGGAGGGTATATAAAGATCAAGTCCTCAAAGGGCATAATCTAAACCTAAAATGCTCTGCTTTGGAGAAAGCCGGGGAATACAGTTCTATTCTCAGGAGCGGTTAGGCCCATGCTAGGATTTGTGAGGCTCAGAAGACTTTATGAGAAGACGAGGTCCCAAGCAGAACAAATTCCCTGTATCTAGACTTTCAGGCTGGAATGAATCCAGCTTTACCTTCCATTTTCAGTCCTATCAAGTGGCTACCCTTGACAGCTACTCCTGAGTGACAGGCCTCAGAGATGTCTGTGCAGTCCTTTCTATGGTTTGAGAGCTGTCTGTATTGTGAGTTTCCAGATGTTTTGCTCAATAAACAGCATATAATTTATTCATCTCGCTTTTAGTTCTGGAAGTCAACTCTTGTTTATTATTTGTCAGTATTAACCTTATACTGCCACCAAACCCTCATATAGAAATGAATAATAGATTTCACATGTTGGCAACAGGCATATTGAAAAATAAAACATGAGTCTTAGTGTCTGCTTTGAAATACTGCTAGGTAGAGTCTTTCAGATGCCTTTTGTGGTAGACTCCTGTCATAAGTTCAATGGACATCCCATTTGTCTTTCTAAATGAGGATTAATCACCTTCGCCTGTGTCCACTTTCTTGATTATCTTCTTTAGGTGTGTAGATTTCATTATGTTTCAAAGCAGACACTAAGACTCATAACCAAACCCTCGGCAGAGT
>NW_026596460.1:2223993-2265811 GCF_907164565.1 Psammomys obesus
GATTGCTGAGTAGTATTCCATTGTGTAAAAATACCACAATTTCTGTACCCATTCCTCCGTCGATGGACATCTGGGTTGTTTCCAGGTTCTGGCTATTACAAATAATGCTGCTATAAACATGGTTGAGCAAATATCCCTTTTGTGTACTTGAGCAAACTTTGGGTATATACCTAGCAGTGGTATAGCTGGGTCTTGAGGTAGCACTACTCCTAGTTGTCTGAGAAAGCGCCAGATTGACTTCCAGAGTGGTTGAACCAGTTTACATTCCCACCAGCAATGGAGGAGGGTTCCCTTTTCTCCACAACCTCTCCAGCATGTGCTATCACTTGAGTTTTTCATCTTGGCCATTCTGATGGGTGTAAGGTGAAATCTCAGGGTCGTTTTGATTTGCATTTCCCTAATGGCTAATGAGGTTGAGCATTTCTTTAAGTGTTTCTCTGCCATTCGATGTTCCTCTTTCGAGAATTCTCTGTTTAGCTCTGTTCCCCATTTTTTAAGTGGATTACTTGGTTTGTTGCTTTTCTGCTTCTTTAGTTCTTTATATATACTTGATATTAGCCCTCTGTCAGATAAAGGGTTGGTGAAGATTCTTTCCCAATCTGTAGGCTGTCTATTTGTTTTGATGACAGTGTCTTTTGCTTTACAGAAGCTTTTCAGTTTCATGAGGTCCCATTTATTGATTGTTGCTCTTAGAGCCTGTGCTGTTGGTGTTCTGTTCAGGAAGTTGTCTCCTGTGCCAATGAGTTCTAGGCTGTTTCCCACTTTTTTTTCCAGCTGATGTAGAGTATCTGGTTTTATGTTGAGGTCCTTGATCCACTTGGACTTTAGTTTTGTGCAGGGTGATAAATATGGGTCTATTTTCATTTTTCTGCATGTAGACATCCAGTTGGTCCAGCACCATTTGTTGAAGATGCTGTCTTTTTTCCATTGAATGGATTTGGCTTCTTTGTCAAATATTGAGTATTCATAGGTGTGTGGGTTTATTTCTGGGTCTTCTATGCGATTCCATTGATCCTCCTTTCTGTTTCTATGCCAATACCATGCAGTTTTTATTACTGTTGCCCTGTAGTACAGCTTGAGATCGGGAATGGAGATACCTCCAGATGATCTGTTGTTGTACAGAATTGTTTTGGAGATTCTGGGTTTTTTGTTTCTCCATATGAAGCTGAGAATCTTTTTTTCAAGGTCTGTAAAGAATTGAGTTGGTATTTTGATGGGAATTGCATTGAATCTGTAAATTGCTTTTGGCAGGATGGCCATTTTCACAATGTTAATCCTACCAATCCATGAGCACGGGAGATCTTTCCATCTTCTGAGATCTTCTTCAATTTCTTTCTTCAAAGACTTGAAGTTTTTCTCAAACAGGTCTTTCACTTGCTTGGTTAGAGTCACACCAAGGTACTTTATGTTATTAGTGGCTATTGTGAAGGGTGTTGTTTCCCTAATTTCTTTCTCGGCCTTTTTGTCTTTGGTATACAAGAGGGCTTCTGATTTTTTTGAGTTGATTTTGTATCCTGCCACTTTGCTGAAGGTGTTTATCAGCTGAAGAAGTTCTCTGGTTGAATCTTTGGGTTCGCTCATGTATACTATCATATCATCTGCAAATAGTGACACTTTGACCTCTTCCTTTCCGATTTGTATCCCCTTGATCTCCTTTAGTTGTCTTATTGCTCTGGCTAGGACTTCAAGTACAATGTTAAAGAGATATGGAGAGAGTGGGCAGCCTTGTCTTGTCCCTGATTTCAGTGGGATTGCTTTAAGTTTCTCTCCATTGAGTTTGATGTTGGCTATAGGCTTGCTGTATATTGCCTTTACTATCTTTAGGTATGTGCCTTGTATCCCTGATCTCTCCAAGACTTTAAACATAAATGGGTGTTGGACTTTGTCAAATGCTTTTTCAGCATCTAAGGAGATGATCATGTGGTTTTTCTCCTTCATTTTGTTTATGTGGTGGATTACATTGATGGATTTCCGTATGTTGAACCACCCTTGCATTCCTGGGATGAAGCCTACTTGATCATGGTGGATGATATCTTTGATGTGTTCTTGGATTCGGTTTGCAAGTATTTTATTGAGTATTTTTGCATCAATGTTCATAAGAGAGATAGGTCTGAAGTTCTCTTTTTTGGTTGGATCTTTGTGTGGTTTAGGTATCAAAGTGACTGTGGCTTCATAGAATGAGTTTGGTAGTGTTCCTTCTGTTTCTATTTTATGGAATAGTTTGAGGAGAATTGGTGTTAGTACTTCTTTGAAGGTCTTGTAGAATTCTGCGCTGAAGCCATCTGGTCCAGGGCTTTTTTTGGAGGGGAGACTGTTAATGACTGCTTCAATTTCCTTGGGAGATATAGGACTATTCAGTCTTTCTACCTGATCTTGACTTAATTTTGGTAGATGGAATCTGTCAAGAAAGTTATCCATTTCATTTAGATTTTCAAATTTTGTGCCATATAGGCTTTTGTAGTATGACCTAATAATCGTTTGGATTTCCTCAGTGTCTGTAGTTATGTCCCCATTTTCCTGTCTGATTTTGCTGATTTGTATGGTTTCTCTCTGCTTTTTAGTTAGTTTGGCTAAGGGTTTGTCTATCTTGTTGATTTTCTCAAAGAACCAGCTTTTTGTTTCATTGATTCTTTGGATAATTTTATTTGTTTCTAATTGATTGATTTCTGCCCTTAGTTTGATTATTTCCAGCCGTCTGCTCCTCTTGGGTGTATCTGCTTCTTTTTTTTCTAGGTTTTTCAGTTGGGCCATTAAGTTGTTTGTATGTGATGTTACGGATTTCTTCTTGTAGGCACTTAGTGCTATAAATTTTCCTCTGAGCACTGCTTTCAATGTGTCCCATAAATTTGGGTATGTTGTGCCTTCATTTTCATTGAATTCTAGAAAGTCTTTAATTTCTTTCTTTATTTCTTCCTTGACCCAGCTGTCATTGAGTAGTAAGTTGTTCAGTTTCCATGTGCGTGTCGGCTTTTTGTTGTTTCTGTTGTTGTTGATGTCCAGCTTTAGTCCATGGTGGTCAGATAGTATACAAGGGATTATTTCAATCCTTTTGTATCTGTTGAGGCTTGCTTTGTGACCAACTATATGGTCTATTTTGGAGAAGGTTCCGTGTGGTGCTGAAAAGAAGGTGTACTCTTTTGAGTTTGGGTGAAAAGATCTGTAGACATCTATTAGGTCCATTTGATTTAGGGATTCTGTGAGTGCTTTTATTTCCCTATTTGGTGTCTGTCTGGTTGATCTGTCCCTTGATGAGAGTGGGGTGTTGAAGTCTCCCACTATTAAGGTATTAGGATCAATGTATGATTTAAGCTTTAATATTGTTTCATTTACGAATGTAGGTGCTCTTGTATTTGGGGCATAGATATTCAAAATTGTGATGTCCTCTTGTTGGATTTTTCCTTTGATGAGAATATAGTGGCCCTCCTTATCTTTTTTGATTAACTTGGGTTGAAAGTCTATTTTATTAGATATTAGGATGGCTACTCCAGCTTGTTTTCTGGAACCATTTGCTTGAAAAACATTTTTCCAGCCCTTTACTCTGAGGTAGTGTTTATCTTTGTTGCATAGGTGTGTTTCTTGGATGCAACAGAATGTTGGGTCCTGTTTCCGTAACCATTCTGTTAGCCTGTGTCTTTTTATTGGTGAGTTGAGTCCATTAATATTGATAGATAATATTGACCAATGCATGTTAGTTCCTTTTGTAATGGAGTCGATGATCTTACCTTGTTTCATTGCTTGTTTTCTTTTCATTTTTGTTGGGATGTTATCTGTATGCCCTGTTTTCTTGGGTGAATTCGTTTTCGTTGGATTGGAGTTTTCCTTCTAGTATCTTCTGTAGGGTTGGTTTGCTGTATAGATATTGCGTAAATTTAGTTTTGTCATGGAATATTTTGTTTTCTCCATCTATGTTGATTGAAAGCTTTGCAGGGTATAGTAGTCTGGGTTGACATTTGTGATCTCTTAGAGTCTCCATGATGCTTGCCCAGGCCCTTCTGGCTTTCATAGTTTCTGATGAGAAGTCTGGTGTGATTCTGATAGGTCTACCTTCATATGTTACTTGGCCTTTTTCCCTTGCTGCTTTTAATATCTTTTCTTTGTTCTGTAGATTTAGTGTTTTGACTATGATGTGACGTGATGTGTTTCTTTTCTGGTCTAGTCTATTTGGTGTTCTGTAGGCCTCTTGTATATTTATGGACATCTCTTTCTTTAAGTTGGGAAAATTTTCTTCTATGATTTTTTTGAAAATATTTTCTGGACCTTGGAGCCTGGAGTCTTCTTTTTCATCAATTCCTATTATTCTTAGATTTTGTCTTTTCATAGCATCCTTGATTTCTTGGATATTTTGTGATTGGAATTTTTCTGATTTTACTTTTTCTTTGAGAGAAGTATCAATTTCTGCAAGTGTGTCTTCAGCTCCAGAGATTCTCTCTTCCATCTCTTGTATTCTGTTGGTGATGCTTACTTTTGTGGTTCCTGATCTTTTCTCCAAGTTCTCCAGCTCAAGAGTTTTCTCATTTTGTGTTTGCTTTATTGATTCTAATTCTGTTTTCATGCCTTGCACCATTTCTTTTATGTGTTTGAATTTGGATTCCTGTCTCTCTACGATGGACTCTATTTCTTTGTTCATTTCCTTTTTGTATGCCACTAATTTTTTCTCTACTTGTGCCTCTATTTGTTTGGCTATGTTTGCCTGTGTTTCTTTAAGGGTTTTGTCTATTTCTTCTTTCTTTACCTCCAATTGACTGGCCAACTCTTTGAAAGATTTGTTCATTTCCTCCTTATAAGCCTCAAATAATTGAGCAAGCATGGCTTTAAGGTCATTTTCCTGTGCTTCTGATGAATTGGAGTATCCATCGATTTTGGGGTTTGCTGGTGAAGTCATGATGTCCTGATTTATGTTGGAAGTGTTCTTTCGCCTACCCCTGGCCATTGGCTTGTCTGAGACCTTCCCTGTTTGTTTTTGGATTCTGCTGATCAGACTGGTACTGTCTCTCTCTCGAGTCTGGAGAATTCTTCAGGAAGTTGAGAGAGGTCCCGTGTCCTTAGCGTATGCTGAGGACTAGCTGTACCTGTGGGAGGAAAGTACGCAGGCGCAAACAGAGGCAAATGCAAGCGTGCGTGCGTGTGTGTGTATATGTGTGTGTGTGTGTAAGTGGGTGTGGGCGTGTGTCTCGAGGGACAGAGTGATGGCTAATGTTGAACCCTTGAGTGTGTGGGAGGGGCTCTGCAATGTATATGTCGCAGGCGCTAGTGATGATCGCAGCGCAATTTCTGGCATTAACTGCCTTAACTCCTCAATTAGACCCACAGAGCAGGAACTTCAATGTTCCAAGTGCCCCTCTGTTTCCCAAAGTGGGTATATGGGTGGGAGGGGGTTCGATGCCTGGTTTCTGTTTTAGCAGAACCCAGGATCAGTGGAGCTGCAGATTCTCAAGGGTGCACTCACTTACAGGCAGGACACTTGGCAGAGATCGGCGTATCTGGGCTCTCTGCTCTCTGGTTTGGCCCTGCTTCTTTGATGTGCTCCGCCAGTTCCGTGCTGCTGTCACTGCCAGGTTATGAGGTCTTGCTGCAGCTGGAGATTTCAGGGTGGTCACGTCAGTGGGAATCGGGGTAATCAGCCTTTCTGTTCTCTGGTTTGGCCCTGGTTAGTCTTAAACTGGAGGGCTGATGTGCCCCGCCAGCTCAGTGCTGCTCCGCCGCCAGGTTAGAAAGTCCCGCTGTAACTGGAGACTGGGTTGCTAGTCCAGATGCTTTCTGGGAAGTCCTGGGGTCTCTTTACTGTGCTCTCCAAGCTTTGGAGGCCCAGCGCCTGGTGTGTCTAGCTTGTATGGCGTTTTTGTCTGGTTTTGGTGATTATATAGCGAATTCTCTGTCACTGTGGGATTGGGCGGGCCGTACCAACAGTGATGGCGCTCCTGCGGAGCTAGTATGGCGTCTAGCAGACTCGGGCCCTGGGAGGATGGTGCAGCCGCCGCGAGTGAATCTGGGACTCCAAAACACAGTACTGCTGGCCTTTGCCGATAAAGGGCTTGGGGCTCCGCCTCAGTGGCTGCAGGCCCCAGGCAGTTAGGTCTGCGCTGAGAAAGGCGAGTCGGCTGTGCCTGTGCCGAGGAGGAGGGAGGTCTGGGGGAGGGGAGTGCCGAGAGATCAAAGGATCGTTTCTCACCTTCCCCAATCAAGTCCGTGGGTGACCCGAGACCAAGGTTTTCACCTCCTGCGATGTTCCCTGTTGTTTAGAAAGTCTCTCCGTTGTTTCCCTGGCTTCAGAAGTTCTTCCACACATCAGCTCAGAACTTTATCTCCTCCACAGCTCGGAAACTGTGTGTGCTAGTCGCCATCTTGGCTCCGCCCCGAAAAAATAATCCTAATAAATATTTTCTATGTAAAGTTGACTTCAAGTGATAAAGAAGCTAAAATAAAGCTAAGAAACCACTCACAGCTCCTTCTAGCAATGGGGTTTGGAGCTCACAATAACTTTCAGAGATGTGGTGATATGTAATTTGTGTCTTAATAAATGCATGTAAGGTTTCTGAGTAGAATACTGAGGGAACAGAAAGCCTATTCTAGACACAAAATCAGGATTGGCCTAGGAATCAGCACATGATGGAAACGTACATCTTGTCTTTCAAAAGTATTAAGTTGAATGTAAAAACAACAGAATACTAAGTCTTCTGAAGGCAGGGCAGTTACTCATTTGACAGCTCAGGAGCTGTGTTTCTCATCTTTACAGTGGAGTTAGCAGAGTGGTAGAAGGTTGAGACACAAGCACCCAGAGGATACACAGAATACAAATGCCAGAGAAAGGGGGCAGAACAGATTACAAAACAGGACAATCTGCCCAATAAATGCACAGTTTATTGCTTCAAATGGTGGTCACAGAACAATATTTTCCTCATGTCATTTGCAATAAATTCAAACCTCTCGCAATGTTTTGTCATTTTCCTATCTTCTTTTTCAAATTAGATGTCTCTGTGACACACTTAGAACATGTTAAAAATGCATGAGTAGATAGTAAGTGTCTCCAATCAGAGGCCCTGCAAATTTTACTTTATGTTCTTGCAACATCCACACTTAGTCCTCTCTCTTGCCTTTGAAGAATTCAACAAAGGTGAACTTTCAGATTTGTTAGACACCTTCTTAATTATTCAGTGTCCTCTAGAGAAACAAGACTGGTAGAATGGCTGTATATTAAAGGGAGAATTAATAGAGTGTCCTACAATAACAACTGATAATATTAAAATTATTAAAAGAAATAATGATTATTGCCATTTTATAGATATAATCTTTATAATATATAAAACATAAATGCTGTCCTAGTTAGGATTATCTTGCTGCGAAGAGACATCATGACCGACGTAACTCTGATAAAGGAAAACACTTGACTGGGGCTGGTTTATGGTTTAAGTGGCTTAGTCCATCACCATGGTTTGAAGTACGGCTGTATCCAGGCAGACATGGTGCTGGAGAAGGATCTGGGAGTTGTACATGTTGGTCCACAGGCAGCAGCAGGAGACTGTGCCACTGGGTTCATCCCAAGCACAGGAGCTCACTCAAAGCTCACTTTGGCACAAAGGCACACTTCCTCCAACAATGCCATACTTCTTCACAGAGCCACTTCCTATGGCCAAGCATTCAAACACACAAGTCTATCGGGTCCATACCTGTTCAAACCGCCAGAAGTGCTATTGGTAAATACCTTGAATAATGTTCATATCTCGTAATATGGACATGTACTAAAGGATATGAACAAAATCAAGTAATAGGAATTGAATTATTTACTGCACTCTCTGGTTTTGTTAGGTCATCTTCCTTCCCTTAAATGTGAGGAATGTATTTCTGAACTGGATAAATGATGTAATGTCTCACTCATCATTAATAGAAATCTGACTGCATCACTGCCAGGTAAAACTGTGACCATTTTTTTTTTTGTTTTGTTTTGTTTTTTGTGTGTGGGGGAGTTTGCAGTGTTCAAGCCAGGGTTTCTCCATGTAAAAGCCCTGGCGGAACTAGAATTTGCTTTGTAGACCAGGCTGGCCTCAAACTCACTCCTCAAACTCACGGCGATACACCTTCCTCTGCCTTCTGAGTCCTGGGATTAAGAGTAGGCCTGGCAAAACAGTGGCCACTTTTTTTTCTTTTTTATTCACTTATTTTTTTTACACTTTATTCACTTTGTATACCCCCATAAGTCCCTCCCTTCTCCCCTCCCGATCCTACCCTCACTCCCCCTTCTTCATGCATGTCCCTCCCAAGTAACAGTGGGCACTTTTAAAGCAATGTTTATCATTTTAATAAGAGGGAAATTAATATGCACAAAATGTTGATATCACCATGAAACGTGCACAAACATGTTGATGCCACCATGTTAACCACCTTTATATTTATATCTACTATGTGTTTGTTATGTCTGCTATTATGGGTGTGTCTAGGTTACCCACGTTCTAGCAAAGGTTTCAGTTTTATTCTGCATGGAATAGATGTGGTACTCTCTTATTTCCTTCTGACAACAATCTCAACCTTTTCGATTTCCAAATAAGACATGCAGAATAAGGCTCTGAAAAGTATCAAGAAAGGGAGAGGCAATCTGGAGACATTAGACTATCAGGAGTAACATGACAGTGAATTATGAAGTTTTATTTTGTCTTACATTTTTTCATATATAAAGAATTCTATAAAACTTGAGAATACCATCAGACAAGTGGGAATAAATCCATAACATCCAGCTTTCTCTCACTAAAGGAGCAAAACCAATATGCTATGAAGACAAAAATGTTAACAGTAGTCAATCTTTACTACCCAAACAGGATGGGAAAAAGCCACTTCAACACCGGCTGTGTAGGTATCCTCGACCTTTACCCTCACAGTGCTGTCATAAGCTCTTCCCTAAGAGCTTATCATATCATAGAAGAAGGAAACTAATTTACTTATCCTTTACTCAAAAGGAAAAAGGAACCTCTGTTCTTTCTTAACTGGTACCAGCTCAGCCATGGTGAGGAACCTTAGGGAGCAGCCATGTCTAGGAGGAAGATAAAACAAGTATCAAAGTGACCAAATGAGGCAACTGAAGGGTGCCCAATCTGAAGGGTACATGAAAGTGTGATCTGAGAGTAGGGATGAAACCTACATCGAATAAAACCTACATCATGGCACACAGAAAACAGAATACTGAAATGATGGGCTCACCAGAAGAATGTAGCAAACGTAAGAAAGACTTAATTAGAAAGACAGCAAGGTTCAAAGAGGACCTAAACAAATGACAACAGAGAGAAAAGACTCTATAGGAAACAAAAAGATGTCTCTGGAACCTAGGGACTACAGGGAAGAAAAGAGTAGACACGTCATTTGTATCTCTAAAAGCAGATAAGAGGGAATGAAGCTGAAGATGACCCTTAGAAATAATGGCTTATACAGGTTTTTGAATTCTGTAGAGCACCGTGAGTTTCTACGTAAGAAGTGTCCTGAGTGGACAGGAGTGATGTGTAGATTTTAGAGCTGACACAGTTATCACTGAAGTGGTAGTTATGTGGGTACCGGATGATAAGTATTGCACTCACACTCTGATGTACCTTTTATTTCATATATGTGTATGTATATATGTATATATATACATATATATATATGTATATATACACATGTGCACAGAATATTGTTTTGATTTCTCTGTTGTAATTTTGTTAGCTGTCAGTTCTGGAGTAGCCATAAATTTCTAACTGTAAAGTTGTATGAAAATAAATTATTCTTTCTGTATCATTAATTTATGTGTAAGTACTTTAGAAATTCCTTTTTTACTCAGTATTTTCAAGATATTTGATAGCACTAAGTTAAGAATATAGAAGGAAATTCTGGTCAGAGTGCTAGATTATCTCACATTACTACTGTGAAAGGTAGTATCAATGCAAACCAATATCATAAATAAAATATCACAAATTTATGCCCACATTTTCTTAAATATGGATTAGATGATCATTCAAAATTTAAAAATTAAGAGAAGAAAGAGAAAATGGATATTCAAATTGAAAAACATAGTTAATTTTTTATTAAATTCAATCTTGATACCTGAAATAACAAGTACAATAAATTTATATCTCATTATATCATAAATAATTTATTTGATGAGCTGGGAAACCAGTGTAGTTAATAAATCACTTTTCTAGTATGTGTGTTCAATTCCTAGTACCATATAAGGCAGGATTTCTGGCATAGACCTGCATTTTCAGCATTTAGGAGGTAAAAAGCTTCAGGTCTTTGGAGTTCGCTAGACACACAGACTGATCTAATTCTTAAAGTCCAGGTTTGGCGAGAGGTTTCTTCTCAAAAAGTAGTATGGGGCATGACAGAGGAAGATGCCTGGCATTGATGGATTGCCTTTATATTCATGAATGAACACACGCAAGTGCACCTGCACACGAGAACACACACAAATAAAACAGCAAGTTGGCTCTATACCAATAAAGCATAATAGACAAATTATAAAAGTTGATGTTATTATCTTTGGGAAGGTCCTCATATTAAATGTATCAAGTTTGGTGTAGAAACAATAGGAATATTTCATTTTATTCACTGAACTTTTATTCTGAGGATAATTGTGCTGTGACATACATTCTCAATTAAGCAATAAAAATTAAGCCCAGAGCAGCATTTAAAACCATGTTTGCACATCCATTTGTCTTCTAAATTTTATACTCAGCATAAATCTAACAAAAGCACGTGAATTTAAAATGTGACTTGATTTAAATAACATGACCTATTTTCTAAGGCAAAGTGACAAATGCCTTTGCAAGATATTGCTATATTAACTCATCACTAAAATCGATGACATGGGCTAGAGATACAGTTCAGTTGGTAGACTGCTTGGCTAGAATGAAGGGTGACTGATGTTAATCCTCAGGGTTGCATAAACAAGGAGCAATGAAAAATACCTATAACCTTAAGGTCTGGAAGGTGGACACCATAGCATAGCCCTTGTGATGGTTCAGCTGGGAAAGGTTTTTACCATCAGACCTCAGCAAATGTGAACCTGGGAACCAGGTGGTTGAAGGAGAAACCCAACTAACGAAAATTGTCCTCTTGAGGAACTAGGAATTAGATAGATTCTCTCATATATGGACATATAGGGAGAAGGGCCATGATTTGGCAATAAAGATGGCAAACTTCCAAGACAGCTGGTTCCTTCCTCATCCTCATGACATGAGGCCAAGCCTGGTAGCTTAAAACAAAGGCCTTGTGACCCTTTTCTTCTACCAATAGGGCTTTCTTTTAATGGACTGACTCATCAAGTTCAGGGCCAGATTAGGACATATTTGTATACCACTTGTGGTACCAAACACCTTTCTTCAAACTTACCAATCTTAAATTAGTGGAGGAAGACCCTTCCACAACCTTAAAAATACCCAAATCTCAAGGAGATACTGTAGTTGGGCTTCCTGAGAACCCTCCTGAGCATTGTAGAGGGTCGTTCTTTTTGTGTCGCTGATGTATGTGTGTTTCCACATCCCGAGTGAAAGTCTCTTACAGGCTGATTCTGCGAGCTGCTGTCTAAGATTTCCCTACCTGGATTACACTAGAGAATTCTTCTGCCTTTTAATTCTATTCCCAGCAGAGAGAACTAACCCAACCTACATCCCTAAATTTAATTCTTTACTTTTACACATATGTACACATGGACATACATGTGTACACACAAATATATAAATGTAAGTAAAAATAAAATAGTAATATGAAAATATAACTTGCCAAGTAAAAGCAAAATAAAAAAAAATGATTATTCTTCATTAAAACTATTGCTTCAGTTTGAAAGCCTAAATGATTGTGTTTAAATTTATTATGCTCTATATGTAACTGGACCTAAGTGAATTTTGTGAACACTTTGCCCTCACATCTGCCTCTTAGGATTTTAAATGACATGAAACAGTAAGAGCAACGGTTGCTTTGTTGAACAAAGTTTCCTTCTTGACTTCTCAGTAAGTCCTTATAGGACCGTTCAGGTATTCTGTGGGATAACAAATACTCAGGGTTGAGAATAAATCAGTATTTGGACAACACACTGAGAGCCAACTTAACCAACTTCTCACTGGCTGTAAGTGTTGAATGTTTTGCAGGCTCTTTTCATTTCTCTCCTAGAACCAATAGGCTTTTTTCCTAGCTCAGTGACCAAAAGAGGGGAAGGATAATAGGGATTTGTTATAGGAATGAATGTTCACTGAAGTGAAACTGAAACCACAGTGCTCTAGTGTTAGTGTGGGTGCAAATAATGTTTTTTTTTTCTTTCCTTTCTTTCTGCCACACTTTTAGACTTCCAGGCTTATAGATCTTGATTATACTTTAGGCAAGAGAATTCACTAGGTAGTTTGAACTGGATGAGATATGGAAAGATTCACACTCACCATGTTCTTATTTGATTTAGTCCTTAATAATAACCTAGAAATTGTTACCAGGATCGTTTCTGCAGTCCACTGTGCTTCCTCCTCACCATACTAGAACATCATGATTATTATTAAAGCAAAACAGCCTCTTCTTTGAAAAGCAGCACTCGGCATCAGGAAGCCTCAGGGTTAAAGCAAAGTCCGCCAGGTAGTGTTGTCTCAAGCAATCTTTCTCAGTTCATATGAAAGAGCAATTAATTTAGAGAGGCCAATCTAGCATTCTTTGCAGCTCCTGAAGTACTGTAGTTCTTATTTTTCACAATGCAGGAATCACAGTGAAGCAACTTTGTCACTTTGCCAAGATTTATCCTCTTCCCTACACAATGTTTCAGATAATACATTTCTCCAAGTGTTGTCCTCAATCAATTTTCTTACAAAGATACTTAGATTCTATTTAGTAAGAAAAAAAAGCTACAGATATTCGGTATAACTTCAAATCAACCTACCCTTAATAAAAGTGTCTACATTCCTTTTTGCAGTAACGGACTGGATGAAAGTTCTCTTCACTGTTCATTCTTTGGTTCCCCACACTGTTCTCTAATGCCTGATGTGAGTATTTTGTACAAATTTTAAAAATGCTTCTAAAATTAAGGTAGAATATTGTACACTGTAAATTCACAAATTACAAAGAAATCTACACATGAACACACACACACACATGCACACACGCGCATGCACACACACAAACTTCTGAGTCACTCTCTAATTATCCTGAACAGAAATTCTTTTGTCGTCTATCTTAAGGTTTCTATCGCTATGGTGAATGAAACATCGTGATCAAAACACACAAGTTGGAGATTAAAGAGTCTATTTGCTTTACATTTCTATATCACTATTCATTATCCAAGGAAGTCAGGACAGGAACTCAAACAGGACAGCACCCTGGAGGCAGGCACTGGTGCAGAGGCCATGAAGGGCTGTTGTGTACTGGATTGCCACGCATGCTGGCTCAATCTGCTTTCATATAGAACCCAAGACAATAGATGGCACCATGCACAGTGGCTGGCCCTTCCCCATCAATCACTGATTACTAAAATGCCCTACAGGCTTGCCTACAAACCACCCTAATGGGTTGCAGACATGTTTTCAGTTGTGGTTCCCCCCCCCAACACACACCAGGAGATTACAGCCTGTTGACAGAAAACAATCCTGAACATCATCTTGTATGAAATAGATTATTCTAGTTTTATTTCTGTTCTGTTTGAAATATTAAAATTGTAACATATCATAAGAAGGTCAAATATTTAAGGAGACTGAAAAAAAAAAAACTTTACACCTAACTATCACATTTAGTTTTGCTTTTAAATTAACCTGACTTTAGGTCAAAAATTCTACACAGAGAATATTATTTAATGGACCCCAAGTGATTCTTCCATATCTCTTTCTCCCATCATACTCCATCACAACTAACACACAAAACCTATATAATTAAAACCTGTGGATCAATGTGTTGGTGCGGGCCTCCACCTCAGCGCTTGAGAAGTTGAGATAGGATGGTGAGGGGGAGAATGCTTACAGAGGCTGCAGAGTTACACCCTGTCTCAAAACTTCATCAGGGTCTACAGTTAGAAATGATATAAAAAATTGGAATGCAGATACCCGCAAATTCTTCTGGTATAAAAGAACAAAAGAATCTAAAATCAGAAGTACATAAAGACCTGAGATGCTAGAAGACAAATACTAACTCTTCTAAAGTGTGAAGGCAAAAGGACAAGTGGTCTGGATTTGACATCTAGCTATTTCATCATTTAAAACAATAGTTAAATAAATGTATTCTTAGACATATACAATTTTAAATTAATAGTAACACACAAGTAGATATTCATGTATATTATTAACTGTATTATATATAAATATTTATATATAATTTTATATATGCACATGTACATATATATGCACATGTATGCATCATACATACATAATAGTATAATCACTAGAGAACATACTCTAAGAAGAACACAAATTATATCAACACAATGAGTATTAAAAGTTACAGATATGTATCATATTACTAAGGAATCTTTCACATTTAGTATGATATGCAATTAAGCTCCTAAAAATGGAGGAATCGTTGACATTAGTTTATGGTTTAACATTTATTTAGTTTCTTCTAAAATCCTGCCATCAAGGAGGTGGTTCAACAAAATCAAAACCTGAAAACAATCAAAATTTGGTAATTTAACCAAATAGAAAACAACCAAATGTACACATCTTATAATCTATTCCTTCTTAGTTCTCACCTTATGTCTGCAGACACAAGGGTAAGGGGAGTGGAGATTGACTGGTATGGATAGAAAATTGGGATGGAGTGAAGACTGTCTTCACTGTCTTTTCATGTAGGGACTTTGAAGGAAATTAAATCCAGGTTGGAATGACATATGAAAGAACCAAAAGTCTTGCTTCAATAGATTCCCAGGGGCAGTCAGAAAAATGTGATGGACGCACACTTAGTAAATTCAGGTGAATTCTTTCTGTAGACACACCCTTGGCATGGTCACCAAAGGATATTCCATGGCTACTCAGGCTGTCAGCTAGAGCAAGTCACTGAAAATAAAAATGTCCTTTGAACAGAAGAAAAATAGATATGTGCGTGTGAATAAGACCACAAGGAGTGTCATCTTGCATACACATGACTAAATAATGTTGTGATCATCAGTTATTGGTCATCCTATGAGCTCCCTGATGCATAGGTAGAACCAAAAGGAACTCAAAAATTTTAGGAAAAGAAAGGATAAAATGATTGAGGAAGACTTGAGGTTGTGTTTTAGATGGAGAGTCATGCGTACCTCCCTAAATATGGCTAATATTTTAAGTGACTGTTTTCACACTATATTCAAATAAAGATCTACATTTGAGATGTTGTCCTTTTATTTTATTTTGCTTTCCCCAAACTCTTAATGTAGAATTGTATATTATTTCAATTTCAGTTTCTATTTGAGAAATATAGGATAAAATGTCAAAGCAACACTTGATTTACATTCAGTGAGTATTAGAATAATTCGTGAGAAATTCAAATATACAATCAACTGTCATCCTAGTTGCTTGGTAATGAAGACAGTTCCTCACTAAACTGCCAACCATGTCAAATTCCAATATTGAGATTTCCAATTAACTGAAAAAGATACTGAGGTGAAATAATGGTCTTATCTTAATCTGCTAATATTACCACAAAGGAATTTTTAGGTTCTTCTGAACTGTTGTTTTTAAAAATTCCTGTAAAGTATTAAATAGTATTAAAGACATTTAATTGTCTCATTATCCTTAATCTTTAAAACAATGTGAAGCCTCGGGATGCTTATGCAGAGATATCCAATCAGTGAGGATGACTTTATTGAGAGTCTGATAAAATACAGGGAGAAAGATTAGGTATATACAATGTGACTTTAAATCTTCTCATCTTCATTCCAGGTTAGACACATATCTATCCACTTCATTAAATGCCAGACTATATTGGTATTTCACAGTTATTATCACAAGGACTTTCATTACATACTTTGGATTTTAAATTGAATGTCAAATAGAATTTAAGCAAGACAGGAATGGAAGATCAAGACTTTCTCATGAGAAACATTAAGGGCACATTAACACTTCACATGATTGAATGTTAGGTCTGGTAAGGTTTAACTGAGCAAACTTTAACTGAAATATACTAATCATTATTTACTTTTAGTAACCCCAAGCTTTTTATTACTAGAAGCCAAATTACAGATTTTCAAAAATTTATAAAGTAGGCCAACCTCTCTGAAAAATTTTATATGCCCATGTCAACAATGCAATAGAAAATTTGTAAAGGTAGGGGTATTTCATGTAACAGGAATTTTTGTTTCCAGTGTGTGTTATATCAGGAAAGATGGCTCTGAGGACAATTACTCTAAGTCACCTACAGCATGTAATCCACATGGCCGTTTGTCTCCCAGTGATGCAAAGGTAAGGAGGGGATTTGATTCTTTGATGAAGGAAAAAAGTAAACTGACTATTGCATCTTAAAGTAGTAAAACAAGTAGCCACTAGCAGCCTTATTCAATGAGTGGCCCCACTAAGTAATTTCAGAAGCTTTTTAGCTTAGAGAAAGGTAATGTAACATTGGGACATATACTGGATGGAAAGAGAATAGTTTTTAAAAAGGAATTATCATAAATACCAGACTGAAAGGGAGGCTGCATACCCTCATAGTCTGTGACAACATATAACTCCAGTAGAAAAGGGTTTCAATGGTGAGCAATCCAGTTATCCATAGACGTCATTGTAATATTTCATTTTACTTTTCCTTTTATTTTTTAATTTTGAGATTATTATAGTTAAATCATTTCTCACTTTACTTTCCTCCTCCAAAATTTTCCATATTTTTTGCTTTCTTTCTAATTAATAGCCTCTTTTTCTCTTTTTCATTTATTAAGTTTATAGGCATATGTGTGCATATATATGTATATATATAATATATATATAATAATATATATAATAAATAGGTATGTATATAATAAATAATAAATAAAATATAATAAATTATATATATACATACCTATATACATATATATATATACATATTTATTTCTAATATGACCTGTATATAGGATTTAAAGGCTGAAGAATGATGCAATGGAATCCCAAGATTGATAATTTATTTTTCTGTTATCTGCAATATAAATTTATATAAACACACTGTCAGTATCAAAACATATGCTGAGATGCATAGCCAAACTTTGGGCAGAGTGCAGGGAATCTTATGAAAGAAGGGAGAGATAGGAAGACCTGGAAGGAATAGGAGCTCCACTAGGAGAGCAACAGAACCAAAATATATGGACACAGGGGTCTTTTCTGAGACTGATACTCCAACCAAGGACTATTCACGAATATAACCTAGAACCCCTGCACAGAAGTACCCCAAGGTAGCTCAGTATCCAAGAAGGTTCTCCAATAATAAGACCACGGACCATCTCTAACATGAATTCATGGCTGGCTCTTGGATCACCTCCATCTGCAGCCTTACCAGTCCACAGAGGAAGACAAACTAATCTTGATGAGACCTGACAAACTATGATTAGATAGAAGGGGAGGAGGACCTCCGCTATCATTGGACTGGGTTAGGGGCATAGGAGAAGAAGAGAGATGGAGGGTGGGATTGGGAGTGGGAGAGGGGCTACAGCTGGGATACAAAGTGAATAACCTGTAATAAATAAAATAAATAAATTAAAAAACACACTGTTGGAAAATGTTCTCAAGGAATAGCAATGAGGTCATGAATACATATGATGTGACAGGCATTAAAAACCTATGCTTTGTAGATGCTAAGAGTGTTGTTCAGTGGAAGAGCATTTATGCAGCATGTGTGAAGACCTTGTTTTGACTGCATGTATACATGTGCACAAATACACACACACACACACACACTCACACACACACACACACACAAACACCTTAAAATGATTGCCATATGATCAAATATGAAAGATAAATTCCTGTTTTGATAGTTTTCCTTAGTTGTCTTGCCAAGATTTTCAAATATCAAGAGAAGCTTAATACACAAGTTGTGTCATTACTAATAGTTAAAGTTCATTAGAAATTTTGTAGGTGACAAAATTAATCAGCTTTGAAAATTAAAGAAAGAAAAGACTATCATTAATTTAGTAGATATTGACTGTGCTGTTTGGCAAAGAGAAGGCTGAAAGAAGGTTTGGTTAAATGCATAATGATAAGGAAAATAAAGGCAAGTAAGTACATTCACTATAAATCTGTGCCCTGGAACTCTAAAAGTTGAATAGGTATACAAGAAGGTGAATTTTCATTCTTTTTATGCATTAGCCCTGCAGAGTTGCTGATCATACAGTTAAAAGTATCCCAATATGAAGAAAGTTAAGAGGTATTTCAATAAACCAATTTTATTGAACACCAGATCAAAGAGGTAAGAGCAATTTCAGAAAAAGACAAAGAAGAAGGAAAAGAAGAAGGAGGAGGAAGAGGAGAAGAAGAAGAAAAAAGAAGATGAAGAAGTAGAAGAAACAAACCAAACAAAGAATAAATTTTTGTACTTAACTTCTAATGTCAGGGTATATATGATAAAAACTAAGAATTCCCTGTACTGTGTGACATCTAAGAGATTTCATTATATAGTATATATTTTTCATAATTATATGATCAGCATCAGCTTGATTATATTTTGATATGAACCTCATAACTCCTAATGTCTTAGCACATTAAAAGTTTATTTGTAGTTCATCCTGTAAGCCCACCACAAGATACAAATTTTATGATGTCTCATAGAGGCTACTGGCTGATAGAGAAACTGTCAGCTAACAGAAAAACAAAACAAAACAAAAAAAAAACATCTTCCTCATGGAATATCCTCCTTTTACAAAACAACAAAATAGGACCAAATTATAAGCTTTAAAATACTGATATTCCAGTGTCTCAATCTCAACTCTATCTCTATTTATTTATTTATTTATTTATTTATTTGTTTATTTATTTATTTATTTATTTATTTATTTTGGCCTTAAGTGCTCACAATACACTGTCAAAGAGGATGGAAAAAATTGAAAGGAGAAAAGGGAATATTTAGAGAGCACTTGTGTCCTCGCCTTCGTATTGATGGGGAATTTTTAAAAGCATTATTTCTGTGCTCAGATTTTTTGGTTCTGTTGTGCTCCTTGTGGAGTTCCTGTCCTCTCCGGATCTTACTGTTTCCCAGTTCTTTCCTAAGATTCCCTGCACTCTGCCCAAAGGTTGCCCATAAGTCTCAGCATCTACATTGATAGTCTGCAGGGCAGAGCCTTTCAGAGTTCCTCTGTGTCAGGCTCCTGGCTTGTTCCCTCTTTTCTCCTTCTTCTGATGTACATCCTCTTTGCCTTTCTGGATAGGAATTGAGCATTTTAGCAAGAGTCCTCCCTCTTGATTAGTTTCTTTAGGTGTACAGATTTTAGTAGGTTTATCCTATATTATATGTCTATATGAGAGGGTATATACCATGTGTACATCTTTCTGCTTCTGGGATAGCTCACTCACAGGGGTCTTTCCTGAGACTGATACTCCAACTAAGGACTATGCATGGAGATATTAATGCACAGATGTAGTCCATGACAGTTCAGTATCCAAGTGGGTTCCATTGTAATAGAAACAGGGACTGTCTCTGACATGAACTCATTGGTCTGCTCTTTTTTTTTACATTTTTTTATTGTTTATTATTATTAGTTACATTTTATTAACTCTGTATCCCAGCTGTATCCAGCTCCCTTATTCCCTCCCAATCCTACCCTTCATCCCTCATCTCCTCCTTGCCCTTTTCCAAGTCCACTGATTGGGGAAGACCTCCTCCCTTTTCATGTGACCCTGTTTTATCAGGTATCTTTAGGACTGGCTGTAAAGTCCTCCTCTGTGGCCTAGCAGGACTGCTCCTCCCTTGGGGTGTGGGGAGGTCAAAGAGCCTGCCATTGAGTTCCTGTCAGAGATAGTCCCTATTTCCCTTACTATGGGAAACCAACCATTTATCTGACAGAGGGCTAATATGCAGTATATATAAAGAACTAAAGAAGCTGAAAGCAACAAACCAAGTAATCCAAGTAAAAAATGGGGAACAAAGCTAAACAGAGAATTCTTGACAGAGGAATATCAAATGGCTGAGAAACACTTAAAGAAATGCTCAACCTCATTAGCCATTAGGGAAATGCAAATCAAAATGACCCTGAGATTTCACCTTACACCCATCAGCATGGCCAAGATGAAAAACTCAAGTGACAACACATGCTGGAGAAGTTGTGGAGAAAGGAGAACCCTCCTCCACTGCTGGTGGGAATGTAAACTGGTACAACCACTTTGGAAGTCAGTCTGGCCTGATCTTTAATTACCTCCCCATGACGGGAAAGCAGCATTACCAGGCCACAGAAGAAGACACTGCAGCCACTCCTGATGAGACCTAATTGACTAGGATCAGAAGGAAGGAAAAGAAGATCTCCCCTATCAGTGGACTTGGGGAGGGGCATGCATGTAGAGGGTGGAGGAAGGGAGGGATTGGGATGGGAGGAGGGAGGGAACCACAGGGGGGATACAAAGTGAATAAAGTGGAATTAATAAAGAATAAAAAAAGCACTATTTCTGAAACTATATTTTTGTGTGTTATTTCATAGGCTTGTCCATGAGGTCTGATTTACAAAATACTTATTTAAATTCTCTGGAGAATTTCATACATAAAAAAGAAAACTATAGGACGTATGTTTACAGAGCTGTAACTAAAGTGCAAACAGAAACAAGACAGGAGGACATTTTGGTTTATATATTCACAGGATTCAAGCCATGATGATGAGTTGAATATGATGTTGGGCAGGAACCTGTGGATGAAGAGATTTGTTCACTGTGTGGTTAGCTAAGAAACAGAAAAGAAAAGAAAAGGCTAGAATATCAGCATAGGCTTTGTTTCTTTCAATGCATTCATTGAATGAGAATAATTATTAAAGGATTACTTTCTTCATGAAAATCCTTTGAAAATATTGACTATGTTGTCACATTATCCCTACCCATCTTAAAGATGAACTATTAGGCAGCACAGATTATTTTTGTTTTGTTTTCGAAATTATGGTTTTGCTCTGTTAATTGTCTATGAAAAGCCCACACTGTAGACATGGGAGGTTCTTAGAACTTTGCAGAAGTCATGTAGTTATTCAGAATATATTTTATAGGGACCCATTTCCTCCCATCTTATTTACTCTGTTACCATTAACAGAAGCAAGCCTTGTCAACAGAGAGGATTACTAGCTCCTTGTCTGCTTTACTTCTCCATTCTTTAATATGGCTAGAAAACACAGCTGTGGGGGGCTGCAGAGATGGCTCAGTGGTTAAGAGCACTGTCTGCTCTTCCAAAGGACCCAGGTTCAATTCCCACCACTCACATGGCAGCTCACAACTGTCTGTAACTCCAGTTCCAAGAGATCTGACACCTTCACACTGATGCACATAAAATAAGAAAAAAATAAATTATAAAAAAATCAGCAACAAACAAACAAACAAACATGAGTGTGGCAAAGTTCCGTAAGTCTCATACACCAAGTATTGCAGCGTCTCAGAAATTCAAGAACTATTTTGTGTTGCTTCCTCCAAAATCAAAGGTAAATGATATAAAATATTTGAATTTGAAGAAATGTAAATACTCATAATTAAACTAGCCTTTCTACATTTCTTCCACACTAGTTTTTTTTTTTTTTTTTTTTTTCTGCCGAAGGTTTGGTTATGAGTCTTACTATCTGTTTTGAAACGCTGCTTGGTAGGGTCTTTCAGATGCATTCTGTGGTAGTCTCCTGTTATATGTCCAATGCACATCTCATTTGTCTTTCTAAGTGAGGATTTATCATCTTACCCCATGTCTGCTTTCTTGTTTATCTCCTTTAGGTGTATAGACTTCATTATGTTTACCATATCTTGTAGGTCTATATAAGCGAGTATATACCATGTTTGTCTTTCTCCTTCTAGGATACTTAACTCAGAATGATCTTTTCTAGATCCCACCATTTGCCTGCAAATTTCATGATTTCCTCATTTTTGCACAGGGTTTTTTTTTTTTTTTTTTTTTTTTTTCTGAAACTGTTTCTCCAACCAAGGACCATGTATAGATATAACCTAGAATCTTTACTCAGACGGAGCTCGTGGTAGCTCAATAAACAATTGGTTTCCCATAGTAGGGGGAACAGGGACTATCTCTGACAGGTACTCAATGGCAGGCTCTTTGACTCCCCACTCCCCAAGGGAGGAGCAGTTCTGCTAGACCACAGAGGAGGACTTCACAGCCAGCCCTGAAGATACCTGATAAAACAGGGCCAGACAAAAGGGGAGGAGGTCCTCCCCAGTCTGTGGACTTGGAAAGGGGCAGGGAGAGGCTGAGGGAGGGAGGGTGGGATTGGGAGGGAATGGGGGAGTGGGATGCAGCTGGGATGCAGAGTTGATAAAATGTAAATAATAATAACAAACAATAAAAAAACAGTGTCTACTAACCACACATCAGAAAAAATACAAACCTAGAATTACATATTTGCTTTAAAATTTTATATTTTTGGAAGTCTAACCTGGTGCTGATTTACACCATGGATTAAGGTGAGCTTATGTCACAGACCTCTGAGTCATACCTCTTGGAGCTGTGGCCCATGCCCTGAGGGTTTGGCCATTTTAGAGCTTCAATAAACAATTCTGCAATCTACTCTGGAATGCCATCATTTTTTAAAACATAATTTTGTATAAAACCATAAATATTGAATTGTTAACCCACTGCAAAATTTATTGATTATTATTTTAAGATTTATGTATCCTTCCTACATATTATTGTTTAATCCATTGTTAAAATGGTCAAGTACATGCCATATCAATATTCCAAACAATATATTTTTATTGTTTTATAAATATCATTGGAGTTTGATGCAGAGATTATTTCTAATCTCACCATTAAGGAGAAAAATTTATCCCCACCTTGTCTGAAGCACAACCCTCCCACATATCCTTTTATGAAGAAACTTAGATTGTTGATATAAACTATGCCACCTCAGTAATCAACAAGCTCACAGTAGTTTTAATGCATGCTTGAACATTTCATATTGCTACAAAATTAGCTATGAATTCATAGGATCTCCTGCCGATAGCCTTTATATTTGTTAAAATTCTGTAAATGCAGATTAAAGCTTCAGTCACACTAACAATCAGGAAGCTGATAGACCGGTTCCTAGAAAACCTGGTGACTACTGTGGCTCATCAGCTTATGTCACTTGGAGTATAAACATTGTTACCTCACACTGTAATTATCTCATCTTAGAATCACATTTAGCCATTACAAACAACAAAAATTAATGCCACAGTGTGCACCATTCACCCCCCGCCCCCAGGTGTGATTTCTGAACTTCAGGGTAGTTGGGCTAATGTGTTTTCCTTTGCATTCGGGAGAGATGCAGCCTAAACCCATATTCAGTTCCTGCGGATTTCTTGGAAAAGTAGGAATGGTCAGGAAGCTTGTTTTCATTATATGAAATAAAAGCAAAATGTACTTCTTATGAAACAAAAGGGGGGCCACGTAGAGGTGACTCTAGGCTGGGATAAGTTACCCGTTCATAAATCTAGGCCTCAGTTACTTTCCAAATGATCATATCTGTGTCTGAACATTGACTGTTCTATACACACTATGGCTGAGATTTCTTCTGTTCCAGGCAGTAGATGGCAGAACCACCAGATTCTGTTCCTTGTGTTTTATAGGAGTCTGGGTTCTCTCATACAGCATGGGAGACAGGATGACCAGCTATGAACTGAAGCATGCCTGTTAATTCCCTTCTCACTCACTCTACGGAAAAGTGCTAAGTGAGTCTCTACCAAACCCTCCACTGTACTCCACCCCCAAATGTTTCCAACTGTAGGTTCAATATATCTCAGGGCATTTTCCTTTTTAGTATTGCTTTCTCTTCAGTCCCTGAGCATCATACCCAGATGGAATGGAATTTTCATTTAAGACATCTAAGCAGGACACCAAGAAAATTAAGGTGTGACCACCAGTTGATGTGCTGATTTTATTTATTAATTTTCTTCAGATTTCCATGAACACATTAGTTGCAGCAATCAATTAACAACACACACCTGCTGTTGAGATAATTTATTACTCTAATTTCTCCACCCACCAAGCATTTATAGTCAGGATGCAAACCATTAAAACAGAACATTGTCTCCAGCCACTACAATAGCCAACTACAACCTTTATAATAGTTAATTATTGCTTTTATTCTACTGAGATGGAAAGGATGAATTGATGATAGAAGTAAAGAAAAATTCTCATTTTCCATCTGCCTAATGTTCTTTCCATTAAGAAAATACTTGGCATTATCTGAATGAAGTTGAGTGTTTCTTTTTCTTTCATCAAAGAGAATCATATATTATTTTTTATTTCATCATTTCCTGGTTTGTAGTGCTTTGTGATGAGTTGTTGTTTTAAGGAAAATTCACTATGGCAGATTCCTAAATGATAAACAAATACCAAATTGGCACAAAAGTTCTTTACCACTGGCTGTGACAAGAAAAACAATACCATAAATCTTATGTGTGTTAAAACAATGACCATGACTCAAGAGAATTCACAAAATGATGTTTGAAAAAATTAAAGCAATTCCCTACTTGGTCATTATTTAATAGAAATATGTCATCTGAAAGAAGATATTTTTTTTTGTTCTTGAATATATACTTTTTACTCTTATGAGCAGTTAAAATTTCTTGGAAGATTGACTTTCCTGTGTGATTTTTAAGAATGAATGTGTTCTTCACCACCCCTATATCTGACAGAGGGCTAATATCCAAAATATATAAAGAATGTAATAAGTTAAAAACCAAAAAATCAAGTATTCCAATTAATAAATGTGGTTCAGAGCTAAACAGAGAATTCTTAATAGAGGAATATCAAATGGCAGAGAAACACATAAAGAAATATTCAACGTCCTTAGAAATCAGGAAGATGCAAATGAAAACATACCTGAGATTTCACCTTACACCCACCAGAATGGCTAAGATCAAAAACTCAAGTGACAACACATGCTGGAGAGGATGTGGAGAAAGGGGGACCCTCTCCATTGCTTGTGGGAATGTAAACTTTTACAACCACTTTGGAAATCAATTTGGTGTTTTTTTTTTTTTTTTTTTTTTTTTTTTTTTTTTTTTAGAAAATTAGCAATAGTGTTACCTCAAGATCCAGCAACACCACTCCTAGGCGTGTGTCCAAAATATGTTCAAGTACACAACAAGGACATTTGCTAAACCACGTTCATATCAGTTTATTCATAACAGCAAGAATCTGAAAACAACCTAGATGTCCCTCAATGGAGGAATGGATACAGAAACTGTGGTATATTTACACAATGGAATACTACTCAGTTATTAAAAACAAGGCAATCATGAAATGGGCAAGCAAATGGTGGGAACTAGAAAAGATCATCTTGAGTAAGGTAACCCAGAAACATCAAGACACACATGGTATATGCTCACTCATAAGTGGTTATTAGAGATATAACGTAGGATAAACATCTACATTCCTAAAAAAGTTAAACAACAAGGAAGACCCTAGGGAAGATGCTCAATCCTCATTCAGAAGGGCAAGTTCATAGATACAAGAAGCAGAATACAGGGAAGAGGGCAGGAACCTACCAAATGTGGCCTCTGAAAGATACTCCTGATTGAGATATCAAAGCAGAGGCTGAGACTCATAGCCAAACTTTTGGCAGAGTGCATGGAATTTTATGAAAGAAGTGGGAGATAGAAAGACCTGGGAGGGACAGGAGCTCTAAAAGGAGACCAACAGAGCAAAAGAAACTGGGTCTTGGAGTCCCTGCAGAGACTGATACCCAAACCAAGGACCATGCATGGAGAGGATTTAAAACCCTGGTTCATATGTAGCTCATAGACTCAGTCTCCAGTTGGGTTTTCTATTACGGGGATTAGGGACTGTCACTGGCATGAACTCAGTGATAGGCTCTCTGATCACCTCCCCTTGGCGGAAGCTGGGGGGCAGGCTTGCAAGGCCACAGAGGAAGACATTGCAGCCAGTCCTGATGAGACCAGATAATCTAGGGACAGAGAGAAGGGGAGGAGGGCCTCCCCTATCAGTGGATTAGGGGAGGGGCATTGGAGGAGAAGAAGGAGGGATTGGGAGGAGACAAGGGAAAGGACCACAGCAGGTATACAAAGTGAATTAATTGTAATAAATAATTAATAAAACATTTTTAAAAGGAAAATATTTTTTTCTGAAAAAAAAAAGAATAAATGTGTTCTGTAAGCAGTGGATTCTTTATTGTGTTAGATCTGCACATGGATATCACATAGGGTTTCCTGTTGCTATCAACCACTCATCACTAGAACACAGACTACGAAAGAGCGCCCTGCGTACCTTTAATGACTATGAATTTATTGTATTTTAATGCACAAAAACCCAAAGAATGAGAAAAGATAATGTCTGCCATAATAATACTTTTTAAAGATTCTAGTAAAACCAATTTTAAAGACTTTGGAGTCATAAAGATGTAATACAATGTCTGTGTAGTCAATAAAATGCAAATACAAACATTTTTGTCTAGAACTGGGAAGCCTCTCTGCCTCCTAATCATACATAAGACTTAGTTACTAGTCTTTTTATTTTATATTAGTATGCATTAATTGGCACAGAATAATATATTTCATTTGTTATTTCTGTATATATTATGTAAAAGTCAATATGCCATATCCTTTTATTATATTAATTCTCCATTAACCTCTGTTGTTATCTCCTCCAAGGGTCTTCCAATCTATTCCACTTTCTTTTCCACATAGTTTTTTATTATCTTTTTATTTCTAATGCTTTTTACAATTCATTCATTTTATATATCCTGATTGAAGCCCTCTCAACACCTATCAGTCCCTACCTCTTCCCCCTAGCCCCTTTCCCCTAGTCTGATGAAAGTGGTAGTTTTCCTCCTCAGCCCTCTGCCTATAGTTTTACAAGTCTGCTGTATCTTAGACATGAGACCTTCGTTCAAATATTAAAGCTTTTATGCCTTACTGGTTGGTCACTTGCCTTTGGGATAGGTTTTATATCTTTAACAACTCAATTTCTTCATTACGAAAACAACACAGCCTAACATGTGTGTTTTATAGATGTTAGCATATAAATTTAATAATTAAAGAATTTGATTTAATAAATAGCACACACTCAAAATTGCTGGTTACAAATCACTGTGCAAAGATATAAAGTAGGTAGAAAATCATAAATCCAAGAAATGTAATTCTGAGTAGAGTTATTCTTAAAGACAAAGCTAAACTCAGCAAAGAAAAGCTTCAGAGCACAGACATAAGCCAAGTCAATGGAAATGTCTATATTGTTGCAATTAAATATGAGCTTTACAATCTGAAAATCCTTACAAAAATGGTTCTGACAAAGTCAGAACCTTTTTTTCCAGATTGCTATTGGATAACCATTACGAACACTTTCCTAATGCTAAAGGTTCACATGAGAGTTATTCTATTATATTGATTATTTTCACGCTGATCTAAAACAAAGGAGCTCCCTAGAGAAAATTTCCCTACCAAAATAAACATTCAGTGAGGATATGGATAATATTCCAGAAGGATGGCTTAAAAATAGAATTTTCATGGAGCTAGAGAATGAGCAACAAAAAAAGAAAATGCTATGCAGAATAAAAGGAGAATTATCAAGAAAAAAATAAACAAATTAGAGAATGAGCAACAAAACTGTAATAGATTTCTGTTTGCGGATGTCCTGCTATATCTACTTTTCTATGTATAAATTAACAATCCTCTATAAGGATTAATAAAATACTTTCACCTCAAGAATAAAATACTAACGTTTACGTTGAAAAAAGAGACATCATTTAAAAAGAATCGGCAGTTCATTATTGCAACTCTCTACAGAATGTGGGGAGAGACATTTGAGAGCCTGAGTGAGAAGGGAAGACAAGGGCTGAGTTCATTAAAAGAGACGTTTGCAGAAGGGAAATTAAGTGGTTCTGAAGCCAGAGGAGCATTTACTGTGGACTTTCAAGCTTGAAGGTGAACTGCCAACAGCTGGGATCTAGACAATGTGGTTGACTTGTTTTATTCAATTAAAAGTTAACTTCAAAGTTAAAATAGGTACAACAGGAAAAGTAACACCAAGTGCAGCCCTTCTTCCTCTTCTTCTTTTCTTTTGTTAATTTTTCGAGACTGGGTTTCTCTGTGTAGCCTTGTCTGGACTTGCTTTGTAGACCAGGCTGACCTCAAACTCTCAAAGATCTGCTTACCTCTACCTCCTGAATGCTGGGATTACAGGTGTGGGTCCCATGCAGGCATGCATTTGTGTCTTCTTACAGCATCACTATTCCCAAGTACTCTGGACTTCTCTGACTCAATGAAAAACTGAGTGTTACACCTATTCTCTCCCTCTCATCACTAGAGGAGAGCTCAGAGAGTTCTGGGGTGTGAAACTCTCTGCTTTTTTCTTTTCTCAACGGTTGTAATGTGTTTTAATGAGGACCTTTTCTGTACAGCCTACAATGTAACCTAAGACTTTCTTTTTAACTTAACTAAATATTTTCTCATTCCGTATCACACCCTACATTCAGAGTTCTGAAGACAATGACCCAAACAATCATACTGTTTGTATACTTCAGTGACCTTTCAAAGGAAACTAACCTGTGACATTCTGGCAACAGGAGCGTAATTATTTGTAAACTTAGAATAACAAAAACTTTGTCTAATGGTTTATCTTTTGAAAATATAAAAAGTTAAAATGGTCAGTTCATACACAGTAAAACATTAGTTCCCTGGAGAAGCCTTAGCCAAACCCTGAACAGCAGAATGCTTCCTCTGCAATAGTAGAGTGCTTTCTATTCCTGAATTAGGAAAACAGCATCTACCTGTAGGCTGGGTGTTCACACCTTTTGATGACCATGAGAATTTTTTCTGTGTCTACCCTCTACCTTATTATTTCAGGGAATCCTTGCATGGTTATTTCCCTCTTTTTCACTATTGCTGGAAAATAGGTTCAAGGGAAATAGTTCTGGCAAGTTAAAAATGGCATGCCCCCCTCCCTTTTAAATTTGTGGTGATTAATGTGTTGTAATGAAGACCCTTCTTTAAAGGGTATGTCACCCTCCTGGCTCTTCACATTGTCTTTTCCCTGTGCATGTTTGTTTCCAGTGCAACATTTTTTTTGTATACGAGTACATCTGCTGAGCTAAAGAACTTATCCCAGGATAAGATGCAGAAATAAACTTTCTAAAGAAACTCACTTATGCAGGGAGGATAAAAGACTTGATACATTTTAGAAGACACAATTCAACACAGCATATTTCCCAATGATAGTATATTATCCCATTCCATGTAGCATTAGTATGTTAGATAAGCAGGGAAGCATGCTGAGGATTTTAACACAGATTTTCCCATATGTATTTTAGGATATTTGAGACATTAATAATAAAATAGTATGTCTATAAATATTTGTGAGCTTAAAAAAGCCCATTAGCAAAAATATAGGCATATGCTACTAAATGTCAGTTTCTACAATTACCAAGAACAGACACAAATTTTCTAACAAACCATAATTGATGGTAATAAGCTGTGGTGAAGGGAAGTTAGCTTGTAAAATGAGTGTAAGGAAATATTGTGTTTTATTTATTCTTCTTCCATTTCTAATCAAAATATTTATAATTTAGCTTGTACATTTTTCAGAAGAATTGCTTTCATATTATTTAAAGGAATTTAAGTTGGTGTAGGGCTGCAAACTGAAACTTAATTTCCCGAAGAGTTACTTAGACCCCCTACAACCCCAGAGCAGTAAGGATCTGCTCCAGAATCCTTGCAGACCGCAAGCTCCAAGCTCTGGGCCTTGCTGAAAGATGTGATGTTTTCTTTTTCTGCAAAACAGGCCATTCACATAGTTCTGTCCTTTGTTTTGTTTTGTTGCATTTTAAAATTTATTATCATCATCTTCATAATTACTCACAATTTAGTCTCTTTGTATCCCAGTTGTAGTTCCCTTCCTCCTCTCCTCCAGGTCTCATGCTCCCTGCCTCTTTCTCCCTATCCCTCTTCGCTAGTCCACCTAAAGGAGAAGTCCTCCTTCCCTACGGTCTGACCCTAGCCTATCAAATCTCATCAGGACTGCCTGGATCCTCTTCCTCTGTGGACTGGCTAGGTTGCCCCACCAGGGAGAAGTGATCAAGGAGCAGGCAACTGGGTACATGTCAGAGACTGTCTCTTCTCCTCTTACTAAGGAACCCACATGGAAACTGAGCTGTCTCTGGGTTACATATGAGCAGGGGTCTAGGTACTCTCTTTGTATGGTCTTTGATTGATATATCAATCTGAGTGTCTGAGACAACTTTTACATTAAACTATCTTTTGTGATTCCTCTTAAACTTCAAACCATACCGTTTTAACCAAAAATAAGTTTTGACAACACAATTTAAAAATAATAGATAAAACAACTTTGTTTATGATAATGCCTGAAAAAAAAATGAAAAGGAAAAATTCACACAGAAAATAGTAACTGTGGTGCTAGGTAGAGTCCATGCTTGGCTTAAGATAAGCACCTCGACGCATCTCCATATTTGACTTGGGTCTGCTTTAGAATTCCAATTTAAACACAAATGATGGCATAAACATGCTGTCTCTGAGAGTTCCTCTTGCCAGAGAGGCACTTAGCATGCAAATCGACAGCATAAATTCAGTGTACAAATGGTATTGCACAAAGATCGCTGCTACATCTCATTCTCTACTCACAATAGATAGGAAAAAGATAACTAGTTAGTGAAATAATGATAATTCAAGTAGAAAACTGACAGCTAGTCCCGCATGCTTCCAGAATAGTTTTACTCTTTGACAGTGTAGAGAGCTTTGTACAGATATATCTTTTGGTCCAAGACAGGTTTACTAGAATAAAGGATGGACAAGAATTAAAGTGCCTTAGGGTGGTTAAATATGAGCAGACATAGTAACGAATTCTTCTTCCCCCGCTGTCCTCTAACTCCCAACAAATATCAAACTTACTCTGTGCATGAAGTGTTCATCTATAGCAGAATAGCATAGAAAAGGGATGGATTTTTCCCTATTTAGGGTTTCTCAGGTGAAAGGGAAGGTTGGTGCATCATATTTCAGAAAGGGTAACTTCATTTTTAGACTTATCTTCTTTTTTTTAGATTGTAATTTTATTTTCTCTTTTGATTTTTTTATTAATTACAGTTTATTCACTTTGTCTCTCCCCTGTACCGCCCCATCCCAACCTCCCTCCATTTTACCTACCCATGCCCCTCACCCAGGCCACTGATAAGGGAGGTCCTCCTCCCCTTCCCTCTGATCCTAGTCTATTAGGTCTCATCAGGAGTGGCTGCATTGTCTTCCTCTGTGGCCTAGTAAGGCTGCTCCCCCCTCAAGGGGAAGTGATCAAACAGCAAGCCAATCAGTTCCTGTCAGAGACAGTCCCTGTCCCCATTACTATGGAACCCATTTGGACACTTAACTGCCATGGGCTACCTCTGTGCAGGGGTTCCAAGCCATCTCCATGAGTGGTCCTTGGCTGGAGTATCAGTCTCAGAAAAGACCCCGGTCTTTTTGGATCTGTTGCTCTCCTTGTGGAGCTCCTTTCCTCTCCAGGTCTTACTGTCTCCCACTTCTTTCATTAGATTCCGTACACTCTGCCCAAAGTTTGGCTATGAGTCTCAGCATCTGCCTTGATACCCTGCAGGGTAGAGCCTTTCAGAGGTCCCCTCTGGTAGGCTCCTCTCCTGTTCCCTGTTTTCTCCCTCCTCTGATGTCCATCTTCTTTGCCTTTCTGAATGGGAATTGAACATCTTAGCCAGAGTCCTCCTTCTTGATTATCTTCCTTAGGTGTACCGATTTTAGTATGTTTATCCTATATTATATGTCTAATATCCATTTATGAGTGAATACATACCGTGCGTGTCTTTCTGCTACTGGGATACCTCACTCAGGTTGATCTTTTCCAGTTTCCACCATTTACCTGCTTTACTATATTGCTTTTAAATCATTTTTCTTGTTTTTAAATATAATTACATCATTTTAGTATATAGCTACTATAAATCTTAACAATGAAACTGAAAAACGGACTCATGTTTGTCCTTACATTAAAAAAGAATAAATTGTAAATAAAATGTGGTAAAGACTTCAGGAAGGGATATTTGAGATACATCAGAATGCCATTTCTGAGAGAAGAAACTATGATAAGCAGAGACCAAATTTGCCTCAGGAAGGTAACTACAGAATTCTAAGGAGTTATTATGGCTTTATAAGATGTTACAATTATAAACTGAATAGCTGGAAACTATGTTTTCTCTTCTTTGTTGTAAGAATACTCTACATAGAAACTCCTACATTAACATTTGAAATAAAATCTTGATGATCACATACAGCATCTTAATATTTTATTCTAGTAATGCATCTTAAAATGTATATTATCTTTTGAATGTTGAAATGTCATAGAATTATAGAAGCTTGACTTTTACACAAGAAATAAAACCCATTTGAAGCCTTTTCTAGACAAGCATAACAACCTTTTTTTTTTTTTTCCAAAATAGGATTTGATAGGGACCTTTAAACTTGTGAAAACATTTTCTGTGGTGAACAAATATGCAGTACTTTCTCGTAAAATATTGTTTTTTACTCCTAACACGTGGGATCTGTTTAACTTTTTAAATTCTGTTACACATACGTTCCCCAGCACAGTAACAGATACCCAAACACATCATGGTTTCTTTGAATTAAATATGCATAAAAACACTAATATGAAAAACAACATGATTTGCTACACAAATATTTTACATGATTGTCTGAACTTACAAGGGATAAAAATTATAACTATTTTCTTATGTAGCTACATGGTAAAGGATCTCCATTTTTAATATATGTGGGGTTAATACTAAAGGTCCAGGTGATGAAAATCGAAATGAGTTGCATTAAGGTAACAGTTGCAGTTTCCAAAGAGTTTATTAAACAATACTCTTAATTTAATTTTCCTTTTGGCAATAAAAGCCAGTAGAGTTTCACGTTATTAGCTTTAATGTATTTGTAAGTACTAATTTTAAAATTTTTACTTAATGTGTACTACACAATTATTTTAAAGTAAAGCCACAATGTGCTTAAAATTAATTTCTAATATTGTAGCAAAGCACAGTATAATCAAAGTGAGTGCACTGAAGGTCAGAAATGCCAGAGAAATACAAATAAGAATTAATTTTCAGAATCTGCCCTCTTCTTTCATGGGAGCTATCATTTTGTTCTGAAGTGAGCACTTGCCAGGGCAGTTAACGTCTTCATGGGCTCTTGTGCTGTGCTCATTAACTGACGCTTTCGGCTGTGATGTTCGCAACGGAAGCACCAACAGAAACTGCCATGCCACACAGCACACCTGGCCTAAGCAGGCAGTATTTTCATCTTCGCAGCTGAATGGTTCGTAACTTGATTTTTTTTTCTTTAGTGCCAGTTTTGATAGAATTGTCTCTAGTTTCCCAATATGTTCCTGGTCACCCTCTCTTTCCTCACAGACTTACAAATATTTCACCCTTTTGAAAATTGCCTTAGTGTAATAAAGCAAGATTGTGATCTTTACCTTAGTTTATCGTTCTGGAAAAGCAGAGTGGAGGTCAAGTTTCTAATATTGTTGCTATCAGAACTTAAAAGTATCCATCACGGGCTGGAGAGATGGCTCAGCCCTTAAAGGCTAGGCTCAACACCAAAAGTTCCCCTCACTTTGCACAGTGTATCCTTTCCTGCTATCTGGTCTCAGTCCTGGAAAGTACTTACTTAGCATCCTTGTGACTGGACCAGCTATGTGCTAACTGTACAAAGGAGCCTCTCATGTCCAACAGCCTTTTGTGGTCATGTTCTCTACTACTGTCCCATGTATCCCAGTGTTTTCTAAGGAGGAGGAGGAGGAGGAGCAAGAGTAGATTTTAAAGTGTCACACATTCAGACTGCTCAAAATGCTGTGGCATTCTTGTAAGACTGAAACTGTTATCCACCTGCACAGCTTTATTTACAATGTTATTTCCCTAAAGTAGAAAATGATGTCTTTCTTTCCAACACTGTACGATATGATTTTAATCAGATACTTTATTTTTTTCAGGGTGATGTATTTCTATTTACTATATATATTTCTTTGTTTTACATTTCTGTTCTAAGAGTTTAAGAAATGCACAAGCACCCCAAGCTTTTCAAGAAATGCCACCTAAGAGAGTGAAAGAATATTCTAGAGGATGCAACATGTGGCCCTGGCCTTGCATTGTGGTGAACACCTGAAGCCTCGGTGTGTCTTCCATCATTCTCTGTCCTGCATCTCTCATGTGTATTTCCTACAAAAAGAATCATTTTGGGGACCCTTTCTACCTTATGTATTGGAGAAGCCCCCTTTTTTATTACCATGTGACTACCTTTCACTTTTTTATTAATTTTTTCTTTACAATGTATTCATTATATATCTCATTTGAAGTCTCTTCCCTCAACTCTCCTCAGTTCCACCATCTCTTCCTCTTCCCCTTCGCCCCCTTCTGTAGTCCACTGAAAGGGGGAGTTCTCCACTATTGCCACCTGTCCATAGTATGTTAAGCCTGGCAAGGCTGCATCACCAGGGGTGAGTGATCAGAGAATAGTCAACTGAGTTCATGATAGAGGCAGCCCCTCATCCCCTCACTCGGAAATCCACATGGAGACTGAGCTGCCAATTGGCTACATCTGAACAGGGTGTCTAGGTCCTCTCCATGCACGGTCTTCTATTGGTGCATCAATATCTGCAGGACTCCCTGGGCTTAGATCTGTTTATTTGTAATAGCCAAATGTGGAAACAACCTAGATGTCCCTCAATGAAGGAATGGTTACAGAAATTGTGGTACATGTACACAATGGAATACGACTTAGCAATTAAAAACAAAAATCATGAAAAGTTTCAGGCAAATGCAGGAGATCATCCTGAGTAAGATAACCCAGAAACAGAAAGAGAGGCACAGTATACACTCACTAAATAGCAAATATTAGTGGTATAATATAGGAAAGCCATCTACAGACCTAAAGAAGTTAAACACTAAGGAGGACCTTAGGGAGAATGCGTAAATCTCATTCAGAATGGCAAACAGGATAGACACCGGGGGTGGTAGTAGAGAGGAAATAGGATGAAAGTCTACTATAGAGGGTCATCTGAAAGTATTCACCCAACAGGGGATCAAAGGAGATGCTGACAATCACAGAGGGGACAGGAATCCTACCTTTTACTTTTTAAAAATAATTACTGACATTGAAAAGTGGCAGAGAAACACTTAAAGAACTGGTCAACATCTTCATTCATCAGAGAAATGCAAATTGAAATGACTGGGACATTCCATTTGACACCCATCAGAATGGCTAAGATCAAAAACTCAAGTGATAGCACATGCTGGCAAGGATGTGGAGAAAAGGATACCCTCCTCCATTGCCTGTGGGAGAACAAACTTGTTACAACTACTTTGGAAAACAATCTGGCACTTTCTTAGAAAACTGGGAAGCACTACCTCACGCCCCAGCTATATCATGCCTTGGCATATGCCCAAAAGATGCTCCACTATACAGCAAAGACATTTTCCCTACCATGTTCATAGTAGCTTTACTTGTAATAGCCAGACTCTGGAAACAACCTAGATATCCCTCAACAAAAGAATGGATAAAGAAATTGGGAACATTTACACAACGAAATACTACTCAGCTATTTAAAACAAGGAAATTCATTGATATGGGAGGTCTTCCTTCTCTTCTAGCTGACCCTAAGGAGTAGGGGAGGTACAGAAGGGGAAAAGAGGGAGGGAGAGTGGGATTGGGTAGAGACGAAGAAGGGGACCACAGCAGGGATACAAAATGAATAAATTTTAATAAATAATAAATAGAAAATTTAAAAAAAATGAAGAAAATCTTGAAATTTGCAGGCAAATGGATAGAACTAGAAAAGATCATCCTGAGTGAGGTAACCAAGAACCAGAAAAACATACATGGTATATACTCACATATAAGCTAATATTAGCCAAATAATACAGGATAACCATACTACAATACACAGACCTAAAGAAGCTAAACAGCAAGGAGGACTCTAGGGAGGTGCTTAATTCTCATTCAGAATTTATTCAAATAGAATAAACACCAGAAGCAGTTGAAGAGAGGGAACAGGGCAGGAGCCTACCAATAGATGTCTTCTGATAGACTCCACCCAGCAGGAAATGAAAGCAGATGCTGAGGCTCACAGCCAAACTTTGAGGAGAGCACAAGGAGTCTAATGGAAAAGTGGGAGTGTAGAAGGACCCAGAGGGGACAGGAGCTTCATAAGGAAATAAAAAAATCCAAAAAAATCTTGACCCAGGAGGCCCTGTACAGACTGATACAACCAACCAAGGACCATGCAAGGAGAGAACATAAGCCCCCTGCTCAGAGGTAGCCAATAGGCAGCTCTCTCCATGTGGATACCCTAGTAAGGGGAACAGTGGCTATCTCTGACATGAACTCAGTTGCCCGTTCTTTTATCACTTCACCCTGTTGAGGTAGCCTTGCCAGTCCACAGAGGAAGAGGACGCAGGCAGTTCTTATGAAACTTGATAGGCTGGGGTCAGATGGTAGGGGTGGAGGGCTCCCCCTATCTGTGGACTAGGTGAGTGAAATATGGGGAAGAGGAAGTGTGGGACTTGAAGAAGATGAGGAAGGGAGCTACAATCAGGATTTAAAGTGAATAAATTATAAAAATTAAAAATAAAACTTAAAAAAATGGAAATTGTTCTCTCCTCCTACCCAGTTTGTCTGTGAGAGTTCGTTTTCACTCAAATAAATCCTACTTCTTGGGCAATCAAAAGCGTTTGGAATCTAAAATTGTATCTGGTTCAGTCTAAAACAACATGTCGACTTCCATGAGGGGTAAGAGTCAATTTTCCTTCCCAAACTGTGAGGTTTATAATTCTAGGACAGTGGTTCTCAATCTGTGAGCCATGACCTCAGTAGGAATAGAAAACATACATATTTACATGACAATCCATGACAACAGACAGCTATGAAGTAGCAGTGAAAATAATTTGATGGTTGGGGGTGGTCACAACACCATGAAGAACTGTTTTGAAGGGTCACGGCATCAGGAAGGCTGAGAACCACTGGACTAGGAAGACGCTAAAAGCAGCTATCCCTGGTCCTTGTAGGCCTGTTAGAGGAGATGCAGGAAAAGCAAACCCTTTACAGCCCTCCCAGCACTGTTTCGGGGTCAGCTGGCTTCAGCTGGTGAAGCCATTCCAGGCCAGACAGCTAAGGGACTTACAGCTAGCTCCTCACAGGTAAGGCATGGAGGTATGCAGCTCAAAGACAACTGCTGCGATAACTTTTAGAAGGCTATGCTACGCGTCTTTAGTACTTTGCGAAAGAGAATGCTGCATGAATCTCACAGGAAATGGGAGGGACACTAAGCAGAAAGGCTGTCACGCGTGTGCCCTGAAGAAATCCAATTCTAGTCTTGATTCCTCTGACCTGACTTCAGTGAACTCAAACAAGGAATTTCTAATCCAGAGATGCTTTAGCCAATCTTTGGAAAACAAGCAAACAAACAAACAAACAACAAACCTGGAACACACACACACACACACACACACACACACCTTCTTCCCCATCACCTCCCCTCCTTTGGTATTTAAAACAACTTTCAGAAACAGAAATTCGTGCCTTTCCTCTGAGATAAGAATTCCACCAAGTGTGGTGGGGAGCTTCCTGCTGGCCAACTTGAACAGCACCTCAGCTCTCCAGAGAAGGCCATAGTGTCAATTCTTTTCTAAATCTACCTTAAATCCTTTCATATATGACAATTGTAAACTTCGCTTAATGTGCGTGGATCTTGCCATGACATATGTGGAATCATTATTATAATAAAGATTTTTTATAATAATAATATTAGTTTGTTGTACATGTTTAAAATGCACGTCATGTTTTACTGATTGTTTATACTTTGAAATGGATAAATGAAACAAATTAGCATACACTTTACCTTCCTTGCCTAGAAATTGTGTGTGTGCAATGAGAATAATTAAAGTGTATTGGAAAACATGAGTTATGTGCACTGTGAGGGTTAATATTAACTATCATTTTGAAGACATCTGGAGACAAACATCTGGATGTCTGTGAGCCAATTCCTAGATGTGCACTGAAGAGGGAAGGCACAATTTACTGTTGGGAGCGTTATTTCACGAACAAGAGGTGCCGACTAATAAGGAAAAAGTGAGCTGAGTACTAGTGTTCATATCTTCCTGCTTCTGCTTCATGACTGGAGATGCAATTTGATTAGTTTCAAATTCAGGTTTCTCTGGCATGACTTCATTTACATGATACACTTTACTCTCCAAGAATGAGCCAAAGTGCACTCTTCCTTCTATAATTTGTTTTTGTTAGGGGTGCCACCACGTTGTACAACAAATGTCTTCAGCCGTAGGCAAATGAAGGGTGATAAAGGCTTATGTGCACTGCAGCGATACTCAGTCCAGCCAGAGTGTGGGGTCAAACTAAGGGTCATCAACAAGTGATGAATAAACACGAGATCAATAAAGACAATGCGAGAGTATGTGTGTGTGTGTGTGTGTGTGTAAACATATATATATATATATATGTATTTCAAACACACACACATACATACACAAACTGCATATTTGTGTGTAAACATATACACATATGTATAAACTACATAGTTCAACCCTAAAAAGAAAATCCTGCCACTTGTGAAAACACATATGAACTAGGAGAACCTTGTGAGTGGTGTGATTTTGGCCCAACAAAACTAATTCTGTATAATCTGACACAGAACACACAAGAAAATCAAACACAGGCAAGCAGAATATAATGGTGGTTTTGTACATCTAGGGGTCTGAAGGGCTAGAACACAAGTTAATCTGGCAAAAACTAGTATTTGAAGAAGTGTTCATTTGAATTCTAAGAATATTATTTTAGACATTAATGGGTTTTGTTCCAATTCTCTAGTGCCAAATTCAGCAACTTTTTTTTTTTTTTTTTTTGAAAAAGCAAGGTTTTGGACTTCAGGGCCACAGAAACTCTGTTATGAGTATTTGACTATGTCCTTGTATCATGAACAAAAAGCAGAGCCAAAAGTACAAATGATTATGACTGTATTCAAATGAAACTTAATAATGGGAGAAAAAGTCTAAACGATTTGGTACACAGGGAGAAATTTATTCTTTCTTATTCTGGGGAATTGTACTGATGAAGTCATCAAAACCACTCTGGATATTTGCAGCTCAGGAAATATGAGAAAATTTAGTGTGGAAAAGAGAGAGAGGTGATGTCAGATAGAAGGAACACGTTTTCTGCCTGAGTCAGGTCACATTGTCAATTATATGGCCTCTTCCTGCTTCAGTTTTACGATTGGTGGGGACAGGGGAACACTAAATAGTCAATACTGTCCTTGAGAAAAAAGCACTTAAAAATCAGGTGATTCAGAAGGACCTGAGAAGTTACCTCATCCTCCAATAACGTCTTTGACACTAGTAAGACCTAAACATTCTGAAGTTAATTATGTAAGATTCTGGAGTTCTCTTTCTTGGATTTATACCATTTTTGCACTAATATTGTTTTAGGTTTTTGTTGTTATGATTTTTTTTTAAAAGCAACTTAGGCAAGGGGCTTACTTTGGCTCACAGTTCCAGATTGCAAACCCATCATTATGGAGAAGTAAAAGCAGGGATCTGAAGCAACTGGTCACAGTCATGATAAAGAACAAACGCATGCATGCCTAGCACCAAATAATTTTCCCTTCTCTGATGTAGCCCAGAGCCCCAGACCATGGATGGTGCACATCCTTTCCAGCCAGAGCTTCCCACAACAGTTAACTCAGTGAAGGCCATCTCCTGAAGGCAGGTTTTCTAGGCCAAACTGATCTAGATAGTTCCTCACTCTCTTCCCGGAGGATTCTACATTATGTCATGATGACAATTAAAAATTTAGCATCACTCGCCTTGATGTAAATAATTACCTAAGAGCAATTACCTAAGAGCAGTGATGTCTTACCAATCATCTGGGCTTGGATTAGGGGTAAAAACCCTCAGTGGAACATTCAAAAGTTTTGAGCAGGAAGGGTTAGTCGTTGGTGTTTAGACTTAGACGAGCACCAGCTATATAGATTGGAGAAAAAGTTTGGGAGAAAAACAAGCTAAGAATCTCCATATTAAACTCATGAAAAACTGTCACGATGGGCATGTTATTTTCACTTCTGTATCACACTGACATATGTAATTTTAAAGTACAAGATGTACAAAATGTCTAAATAATCTAGCTAATTTCTGTCATTTCTTGAATGATTTGATCCCTTGTTTATCTTGTGATAAATACATGGTACAAGCATTGCCAACTTTTTAAATGTTTTTAACTTTTCTTTAAAATTAAATATTTCCAAGAATGTTGTCACAAGTCAACAACCACAGAAAAGGATATAGGGAAACTGAGGCTGCTGCTAAAAAGCAAGATTATAACCCAAAATTTACTAATTTTATTTAAATGAAATAATTGATAATTATTACTAAAATTGTACTAAACCCTTTTTAAAATTATTTCTGTGTTTTCATTTAATTTAAAGCAACTGCTTTTATTGATTATTATTTTTCAAAAAATTATGACACACATAACTATATTAACTTCTCAAATGAGTGGATTCCTTCAGATAATTAGTACAGTATTCATTTCCTGGAAGAAAGTATTATTTGGTAATAAATTAAGGTCCCTTTGAAACCACTTTATGAATGATGAATGAAAGTTTTCAAAAAGCAGTGAAAACTGTGAGATTTTGATGCGAAAGACAAATTCCAGCTAACAGCCAGGGGAAAACATAGCAAGACAGAGGAAGAGACAAAGGTCATTGCTTTCTGCAGTGATTGCAATGAGAGTAACCACGACTGTCATCGCTCTGAAGATAGCACACGGCAGAACCAACAGTTTTTCTTTCTTTCTTTTTTTTAAAGAGAGTTTCTCTGTGTAGCTCTGGCTGTCCTGAAACTCATTAGGTAGACCAGGCTATCATCAAACTCAGAGAGTGTGCACTGTCATAACCAGCTTTATCTTATTCTTTTTTTTTTTTTTTTGAGACAGTTTTTTTTTTCATGCTCCATAAATATAAAAATTATTTTAAGAGCAAGGGGTAAAAATTAAAAACTGGTGAAAAAAAAAACACTTTTAATGTTCTCATTTACACTCAAACATGTCACAGTCTCAGAAACATAAAATTGGTTTGGAGGAGGCCGAGGTAAGATGAGACATTCCTTAGGAAGTACCTTAGGAGTAGATGATATTGAAGGGATGGGGAGGGAAGGTCTGGAATCTTGGTGAGTGACAGAGCGTGCTCTTGGGAGATGCATCTCAACCAGTGTGAGCACACTCTGCCTGCTGAAGGTTGTAAACCAGCGGGGAGGGTACCATATGCACACGTTTTATCTTCACTCATGCTTGTGGTCCTTGCTCAAGGCCTGGGCATGGTCCAGAGTTACGTATCTGATAGATGCATCACTTCTTCCCCCAGTTTCCTTTTATAATTTTCAATATCAAAACTTCTTAGGAAGTCTTAACACTGTGTGGTAATAAGCCTTTCCTGAAAGAATGTCTACATGAAAGCACACTGGCTAAGTTTCTCGTTATCAACTTATTAAAACATGTATAATATAGTTTACTCTCTGTGAATTGAAGATCCAGAGGCAGGACTACATTCCTTGAGGAGAAAAATGGGAACTTAATTGTCTCCTGGAGAAAAGATTAAATTCTAGTTATAGTTTTGTGGCGGAGGAGAAGCAGACAGAAAGAAGGTCCAAAGAGGGGGAGGGATGGAGAAAAAAAGTGTGTGTGTGTGTGTGTGTGTGTGTGTGTGTGTGTGTGTGTGTGTG
>NW_026596460.1:2265821-2345213 GCF_907164565.1 Psammomys obesus
GTGTGTGTGTGTGTGTGTGTGTGTGTGTGTGTGTGTGTGTGTGTGTGTGTGTGTTTGTGTGTGTCAGGGCAGAGTACATGCATGTGGAGATAAGGACAATATTCACAAGTTGGTTCTCTCATTGTCCTGCATTTTGAGGCAAGGAATCTCTTATTTCTGTTGCTGTGCTTTGTGCTCCAGAAAAGCTGACCTGTGGGCTTCTATGAGTCTCTAGTCTTGGTCCTTTATCTCCTTGTTCAGGTACTAGAATTACAGATGTCCATCACTGCATCCAATTTTGATATGTGCTGTAGGAATGGAACTGGGGTTATAAGGCTTGGCCTACTAGCACTTTTTCACACTGAGACATCTCTGCCTACACCAGGATGGTTTATGGTCAAGATTCTGTTTGGCCAAGAGTATTAAAGAATACTGAGTAACTAGCTTTTTAAACCAGAGTCAGATTATTTACTTTTGTGTTTTTTTTACCAGGTCAATACTATTGCTTATTGTGTATGTTTGCTTTTGTTCGGTTGTCACTTGAAAATAGTATCCATATTTTAAAATGCATTTAACCAGTGATAACCTCAATTGATGTCACCAATGATCTACTTTTTCTCTTCAAAGCAATATGTGAACTGAAAGCCCCCCCCCCAAAATACACAAAAATGTTTTATTATCTGAAATGTGGTGGCAAATGTTTTATTTCAAACTTAGCAAAATCCAGGAAAAGAATATTTTGTATTAATTGTGTGATGACATTATATAATCACTGTAAAAAGAGAAAGCTGTTCATTTGCAAAATTATTAAAACTCAGTTGATTTTTAAATATTTACTTATGTGTTTTGTTTTTTTTTTTTTTTGTATACGAGTGTTTTCCTGTATATATGTGCTTCACCTGTCTGTGATACCTATGGGGATGGAAGTGAACTTTGGATGCCCTGAAACTACAGGTGCTTGTAAGCCATAATCCAGATGTTGAACCTTGACCTCTACAGGAACAGCAAACGCACTAACCTCTGGGCAATCTCTCCAGATCTTGATTAAATCTCAGTAGCAGGCATTATAATTATTATTTCAACTGAATGTGACATTAACCACCTACTGGGAATAACTAAATTATATTATGAACATTATTTCATAGATCTCAAACTTTATAGATGAGAGACTATAACTAATTTTAAATAGAATTTAGTATGTTATGAATGAAATGGAAATGTGAATTGATTAACTATTAAGCCATATCCTAACCAAAATGTACAGAGTATACATAAAATGAAAATTATGAATCTTTATGCCAAGTATAATTCAGTAAAATCATTTCTTTTCTTTAAGATACACATAGATACCATAAGGCAAACAGATAAATTAAAAATATTACCTGATCATTAATTGCACATTAGAAAAATTAATAAAATATTTCCTTAGATATTCAAATTAAGAAAATATTAAAAACTTATTATGTTTATAATTTAGAGGCTCATAGGTATGTTTTAGTAATTAATTTCAAGAACTGAATTCATGAAGTATCCAAAGATTTTAACTAAAAACGACCGCTTATTTTAACTGATAATGTTTCTAAAGTTTTAAATGATACTTTTTATTTTGTCAGAAAAAAATGAATCTTTATTCCACCCAACTGTTTTTTGCTCATTTTTTGTAATTTATTTTTAATTTTTATAATTTCTTCACTTTATATTCAGATTGTAGCACCCTCCCTCACCTCCTCCTGGTCCCACCCTCTATCCCTCTACCCTTGCCCTAGTCCTCCAGAAGGAAGACCTCCTCCCCTACCAACTGACCCCAGCCTATCAAGTCTCATCAGGACTACCTGTACCCTCTTTCGCTATGGTTGAGCAAGGCCACCTAGCCAGGGGGAAGTCAAGAAAGAGTGGGCAGTAGAGTCCATGTCAGAAATGATCCTGCTCCCCTTACTAGGAAATGTACATGGAGACTGAGCTGCCAGGGGCTACATTTGAGCAGGGGGTCTAGGTCCTCTCCTTGCATGGCCCTTGTTTGGTATATCAGTCTCTGCAATCCCAGATTTGTTGACTGTGTTGGTCAACAGAACTCCTGTCCACTCTGGATCCTTCTATTTCCTCCACTCTTGCATACAACTCCCATGGTGAACTCACAGAAGCCTGGTTTCGTTTAAGAAGCTTTTTTAAACTAAAGTTGTAAAAATGATTCTGGAGCTAAGAGTACGACACACTTTAGATGTGACAATACTTTGTTAGTGAGAGAAATTACTTTTCCAGACAGGTTTCCCTCTAGCATGATAAAACTGTCCTTATGAGTTTTCATCTTATTTTAAGACAACATAAATGATAGAAACTATCTGTCTTTTAACACATTCTGTCCATTGTCTGATTCCTGCATTGAACAGGGGAGGGGGAGGGAGCTACTCTAATGCCTTTGGTACATAGAAAGTACAAGCTCAACTATTGAGGTGAGAAATTCATGTTGAAACTAGCTTGAGTGCAAAGAAGTAGCTGAAATACCAGTTAAAATTCAGCATTTTTATGGCATTCCACACAATACAACATCAATAAAGATGTTGGCAATTCAGGGCTTTATTCCTGATATTGCCTATATGAAATGGGTACATATTCATTTATTAAGGATATAAATGCAATAGCTGCCCAAAGTAAATTATAGGAAAACTCATTACGTAGAGATATATTTTATGGCAGATCTTCAGCTTCTAAGAAAAATTCATCTTTACCAATTCATTTCTACATACATTTATAATGGTAATAGATACACATCATGTGCTAAGTTGAAAATAAAACACATTTTTATATTTTAGATTTTACACGTTTTAGATCATAGCTGTAAATGTGAGAAATATATTTACTAAATTTAAACTTTATGCTATGACCAATTACGGTGTAAAATATTTTGCATAACACAGTTTTAGCTCATAGACTTGGCAGGGACATAATAAACTTTTGCTGGGGCTTTAAAAAAAATAAATAGCTTATATGTGCACTGTTTAGCCTAAACAATTTTGTTTTTCTGAATACAAATTCAGATGTCTCAAATGCAAAATATATCTGACATTTCAAAAAAATGTTTTGAAAATTAAACTGAAAGAAAAAAATTAAATGCTACTGTAATTTATTCATTAGGGAAAATTAAAAAAATATCTGAGTTATCTGTAAGGGTTTTTAAGACAATTCATTAGTGGCCATTATAGCTATCCCATAGCTAACTATGGGCTTTCCTGTAATAGCATCCATACAATCAATGGGCCAAGGCACAGGATGGTACAGGCAGTGTGGAATGGCTTTCTGATCACAAGCCATCATGGTAGACAGAAAAGCTAACTCACAGGAGGGTTCTCTACCTGTTGCATCCATTGACTCACTTCAGACGCTCAGGGTTTAGTTTTTTTCTGTTTTCCCAAAATTCACTTACTTTTATTGTTCCTACCACACATTCGGTTATTTATCTTACTTCTGCCCAAAACAATTGAAAAGGGAGATGTGGAATTTTGGTTTTCTTCACCTTCCAATCTTGCAAAGAAACACAGCTCTTTGCCTTTGATTGTACAAAGTGTGGTTTGGCTGGTAGCCAAGTAACAGGAGGCATGCAGAGGACAGGTTTTGGATTGTTATGTAGAATTCTGAAAGTACAAATTACATTTTTTCAAAGTAATCCCTGGTATGCCATGATATTTGAGTGATGTGATGTGATCCCCTTTTCTGACTTATTTCACAGCACTTTTAATTTACCTATTGTAACTAATATCAGTAATATGTACTGAAGAGAAGTTTGGTTAAGACAGAATTTTCAGTTGTCTCAAATGTGAAGTTTTTTTTGTTTGGTTTTTTTGTTTGTTTGTTTGTTTGTCTGTTTGTTTTGTACTGTGACCTGAGGATTAATTTTTCTTCACAGTCTTAAACATTATAAACATTTTAAAGTCTTCTGTCCTGAACACCTATCATGCAGCCATAGTCCATTTTTCGTTGTGCTAATCCAGTTTCTTTGAGCACAGTCAACAAACAGCCTTCTCACTGGATTTAAGCCCTGTTCCCTATGATGAAACTCATAGATGACACTGTTATTGGGGCCAAGAACATGTGACTAGATAGGTCATAGACCCCAGGAAAGAAGTCCCAGCTCTTATTCTGCTAAACAGACTTAGCATTAAAAATAATTCCTAATTACTTATTATTAGGGTCATAGACAAGTGTATCTCTCAGTCCTCATCAGACAACCTTGTTCTTACAGTTACTGGTAATTAACAAAGAAGCCCAAGCCTGGTCTATATGAAGAGAAGAAGATACTGGCACACTCATCCCTAAATTAGGACACCTGTACCACACATCTTGCTTCAAGGCTGACATCTTTGTGGAAGAGGAAATGGAAAGATTGCAAGATCTAGAGACTACTAAGAAGAGTGTTTTTGCAGACAAAAACAGGGTAAATGCACACATGAACTCCTACCAACTGGTACAGTGTGCACCTGACATATGTAAGTTCAAGCCAGACCAAACTCCAGCATGGGAAAGAGTGGGCATATGTCTCACCCTTCGCTATTAACATTTGATAGTTGTTGGGAAACAGAAAATGATTACTTTTTAAGACTGTTACATTTGCTAGGTTGAGTATTCTCCAGGGCAGGCCCTACACCAAAGATTAATGAAAATTAAATTTAATGGGTTTAAAACAACAAAAAAAGAAATATGAAGTTAGATGCATAGGAAAGTAGGGATTGAGCTGAAAGAAGTTGGGAAGGGGTGAATATGATCAGAATGTATTGACTTGAGTAATTAAATAACTAATACAGTATATATTTTTAAATATTCATTTTATAAACCACACAAGGAATTTAAGAGTAAAGAATATAGTTGACCAGAACAACAAATAATCCTAACTCACATTAGGCTCATCAGTAATAGTCAAGTTCCCCCGCTTCACACGTGTGGAATTACACTAGGAATGGTGAAAGGCTGCTTTGAACTGGACTCACCCTGTGGCCTGTGAGGCTAATTGACAGTGATGTTTCAGAAATTTACACCTTAAAATAACAAATAGCCTTTTGAATGGCATCTAAGGTGAGAAGAATGACAGGCAATCAACAATATTTTGCTGAGTGGCACATGGAAGGTTTAAAGATCAGAGCTGTGAAGAGAGAACGCTGTATATGAGAAATTAATTTACATAAATCTTAGAGCATCTGAGGAAATGTCTCCACTGGTTATAGTGCTTTCCATGCAATCCTGAGGGGTTTAGTTTGAATCCCCACAACCAACACAAAGCTGAGCAGGAGTACCTGAGTAGCAGAAATGAGTGCTGAACCAGTATGCTGGAGTTCAAAGTAGTTAAAAAGCAAAATTAAGAAAAACCCTACCTCAAATAAGAGAGATGCTAGGATCAATAGACAAAGTTATTCTCTGACCTCCACACTTGTACTTCGGCACATGCAGGCATACACAGGCAGGCACACATGCACACACACAAGAATGACTTTATTTTTTTAATGTTTTTTATTTATTACAATTTATTTGAAAATATCTATGAAATGGACAATTTTCTTAATTGATTCCACTTACCAAAGCCGAATCAAGCAAGAAGCAAGAATGATTTTTAAGTAGAGAAATAGAAATAGAAAAAAAAATCAAGTCTTCTACTAAAGCCTCTGAGGGTATGTGTACAACTAAAGAGAGGTTGGTTGTGTTTAGAGTCAGTAAAATCCATCATGAAGCCATGGGTCCAACATAATGACAAGGAATGAAGGCACGTTAGAGGGGTTACAAGAAATGTGCTCATACTGACAAAAAAACAAACAACAAAAAATACAGAAGAGGCCAGAATACCAAAATAGTCAAGCTTATGTGGAAACCTGTTATAAACTGTTACACATATTATACCACAATGTTGGCTTCTTGTTGCTATGATTAACTATGGCCAAAAGCAACAGAGATGAAATGGGTAAAGTTTGTACTTGGATTACACATGCTGATTGAGTCACTGTTGGTGCAAGTCAGGGCAGGAACTCCAACAGGAGCAGAGGCAGGAACCATGGAGCCTAGCTGCTTACTGGCTTGCTTTCCGTGGCTTGTTTTCTTTACAACACGAGACCTCCTGCAGTAGGTTGGGCCCTCTCAGGTCAAAAATTAATAAAGAAAATGACTTACATAAATGCTAGCAGACAATCTAATAGGTACAGTACTTCAACTGAGATTCCCTCTTTCCAGACATATCTAAGTTTGTGCCAAGTTGACAAAAATCAGCCAAAACACATGGCTTAACCCATAATCTTACTTTCTTATTCGCAGGAGTCCATGTTAATATTGCTGTGACAACCTAAATCCCGTTTCAAGCTGGTATTCCCATTGCAACGGAAGCTTCAGTTGTATCCGTGGCCTTTCCTGGCCTCTTACGTGCCAGGCCTCAACTCCTCTATGTAAACCTTTCAATCAAAACATGTGACCAAAACTGGTACCATGTAGGAGACTTTTATAAATTACCAAGTGTGGCTGCCTGCTTGAAACATAGGCTTGGCCATTCTGGACCATGACTTCTATGTGCTGGAAAATATGTCCCAGGAGACTTCACAGCAATGATACCAGCCTCTTATTAATCACACTCAATTCTTCAGTCACTACCAGCCAGCATCTATTGTTTCAATAAAGTAAAGTTTTCACTTGCTCACATTCTTAATTTTGAATGTCACGTAAACGGCCCTGATAAAAATCTTTGTTTCCCTCTGAAACTTTACAAGAAAGACCTCCATCATCTTCATTTTTCTCAATATTCGTATCTTTCACGATTCCACAGAACAGTCCCTTAAACTTTGAGCAGTCATGGGCTTTCCAGTGCAGATGCCAATGTTTCCACACTCCTCATCCAAACAAAATGTTCAGGCCTGTCAATGCAATATCGTATTCTTTGATACCCATTTTCCATCCTAGTTTGCCTCCTATGGCGGTGACAAACACCATGACGAAAAGCAACTTGTGGAGGAAAGCATTTATTTAACTTACACATCATACTCTTGGTGAAACATTGAGCTAAGCAGGGCAGGACCTCAAGTGGAAGCAGAGTCAGGAAACACAGAGGGAAGCTGCTTATTGGTTTGGCTCCCATAGCTTGCACAGCGTGCCTTTTCATACAACCCAAAACTACCTGCTCAGGAACAGACCACACAGAGAGGGCTCAGCCGTCCTACATCAACAGTAATCAGTAACATACCCAAATACACCACAGATATGGCAGCAGGAATGTCTGATCAAGACTGTTCCTCAGTGGAGGTACCTTCACCATAAATATGTCTACACTTGTGTAAAGTTGACAAAAAACTAACCAGCAATCTCATTGCTTTAAAAGATGCCCTAAATCTATAAATATGACGAAATAAGGCAGAGTTGATGGAAGAATTAGAAATATTTTATTTCTGAATTATCAAAGGTTTACTTCGTAAGCTAAAGAATTTTTATCACTCCAAATTAGGCAAATACTTTACTTTCATTAAAAAAAATTAAAATATCTTGTTAGTAATAATCCGAGAGATAAACTTTTATAAGACTTATTTTGGGGACATTCACTAAAACTAGTATGTCAAACAGAAAGGACAATTTCCAAAATCAAGGAGAAAAGAAAAAAAATTAAAAATAGCATTATTTATAATTCTAAAGCTTTGATCTCAGCCTATTAGTTCTATAAAACAGTTTAACTTTATTGTTCACACAGAGGAAAAAGAGTTCATTTTCTTATAATTGCCTAATCAAGTAAATCCTAATTACAATATGTTGTAAGTACCTTTGGTAGCGTTTGATAATTCTAACTTAAAATTAATGATTTGGTAGTAGTAATTAAAAGTAGAAAAGAAACCCACATGTTTCTTAAGAAAAAAGTGTAACAACAGATGTTTTCTTGCATATTATTTTATTGTAAAATAACATAATAAAATTTAAAGTTTTATTATAAAAACAACTAGACTAATTGCAGTACATGTGTTAGAAAACTGTTAAAATGCTGCAGCAAAGTTTTTTTTCAAAAAAATCTTTATGAAATATGCTTCTACAAGGGGAACACGGACTATTTCTAACAGGATCTCAAGGGCAGGCTCTTTGACCTCCCCCCGCCCAGGGGAGGAGCAGTCCTGTTAGGCCACAGAGGAGGACTTTGCAGCCAGCCTTGAAGATACCTGATAAAACCGGGTCAAATGAAAGGGGAGGAAGTCCTCCTCAATCAGTGGACTTGGAAAGGGGCAGGGAGGAGACCAGGGAGGGAGTTGGGGAGGAGGAGGGAATGAGGGAGCAGGATACAGCTGGGACACAGAGTTAACAAATTGTAACTAAAAATAAAAATAAAATAAAATAAAAAAAGAAATATGCTTCTAAAATTTAACAGACATATAAATTGTGCAATAAACATATCATTCCATACACATGTCCTATCTGGGAAGAAATGATCTCAGGGAAGAAGGGAAATGAAATAATCGACTTACTGAGCACTTACTCTGCAGTAAGAAAGATTAGGGTACTTACTCATCCAAATGTGGAATAGTATAAACAATTATGCTATCTGGTTTACTAACTTATACAACTTAAAATCTAGATTGATGTTTCTTTAACGTGGCTTCCTTACAAAGTATTTGATCTTTATCTATCTATTGTGACACTGTCTGTTGGCTTACCTATATTAACCAACCTTCTTTCCTTCTGTCTGTCATATCTAGCATCTGTCTGTCTATCCTCATCATCAGTCATAGCAATACATATCATCTTTTCAATTGGTTTTACATTTCCCTTTGGCTACATGTTATATTCATGGTTAAGTTGTACATGGGATTTAGATTGTGATTATCAGAAGGCAACCCTAACCAACCTGATATGTGTTTGCAGAAATATGTCTCAATTTAGAATAATTAAGAGTGAAAGGGCAAGTAAACAGTTTGTTCAAATAACTTTTCATAGTAGTAGTTTCAAATATGACATGGGATAGTTGGTGTTATACTTAAATAAAGAATATTCAAGATTATGACTATAAATTCACATCTGTCCACCGTTCTCAAAAGATCCCACGATATGATTAAGCATTAGTATAACTTAATATATCCTGTGCATACAGCAATGCTTGCTAATTCTTATTCACATGGAATAAAAGAGAACAAAACCTCAAGACAAGTTTTCTTCCACTTCAGCTATGCTTTTGGTGTCCCATAAGAGTCCAGGGATTATAAGATTGATGTTAAGCTCAGTCTAGTGGGAAATAATGTGGACTTTTAATTTCTAAGGTCCAGATAGACATGATGGTGCCTGGCTATCCACTACGTGCTTGACAATCTTAGACACTGGAAGGTAAAATCAGGAGTGTTAGGCCAGCCAAACTACAAATGCTCCAAAAATCAAAAAAGGCCAGACAAAAATAAAACAGAAAGCTAAGACTTAACAGGTTACCATTAGGCTCAGTTTTGTTGTTGTCTTTATTTTCCAGATCTTACTTTAGAAATCAGTCTGATTGTAAGTGATCCAGAAGTTTTTAAACTCTACATCAAATAAAAATCAGACTTAAAGGATTTGTCTCCAGACATGATAGCCAGTGATGACACCCTATGATCTTTCTCATATAAAATCACTTCTACACTTCAGTGACCAGCAACCCATTCTGCACAGCTTCCTTAACTGTAAGCTCTTTGATTATTTGAGCTCTTTGGATTATTTTTCCAGGTTCTGAGCAGCTGTGGGTATTTCAGCAGGAGTGAGGGGACAAGGTCGAACTTGGCTTAGCAAGTTCACTAGTGCTCAGGTATAAAATTATAGATGAAATTGAGTCATGGTCTAATACACAGTCTGCCTTTCAAAGAGTGCATTGAATATAAGAGATGTGCTACTGAAAGATATATATCTAAGTCTCTTTGTACAGCTCCTTGGTAGTTCTCACAAGAGGGTTAATATGAAAATGCAGGTCAGATTTCCCCCTTTTATACTGACTTCCTTTGTGACATTATTACTCTTCCTCTCTGTCGCCCTTCCAGCAGGATGTGCTGATAAACCCTCAGCAGTGGCTGATCACTTGGTCCTTAGCTATGAAATCAACACACAAAATAACTCAACTAGGTTTTAGTTACATGAAGTATATAGAGATGGTTCTGGCACATACAACAGATATATTTTTATTATTGATAGGGAGAGCTATGACATGCATACAAACAAATAGAGATAACCCTTAAGCTAGAACATTCTTAAGTTACCTCTTTCAGTTCCTTACACATTGACCTTTTGCAAAAAGCATATCTGAGTCAATGTCAAACATCAGACTTGTAAACAGTGAAAAGAAATTAAATATCTCATTGTATATCACAGACTCCCGCAAAGACTCTATAACTGTCATTAAAATGTGAGACTTAGCCTTGTACTCTCAACGGAGTAATAAAGGTTATGATTCTCCACAATCTAATCATGTTTCTAGTAAAGCTCCACCCCCCTGTTGTAGAGTCTCCGTGTATCTTTCACTTCTCAATAATATTATTCAAAACTTAGCATTTAATGGCCTACCAGGCCCTTAGTAATTTTTTTTCTTTCATAACTAGCAGATCCCAACCCTTTAAATCTTCAGTTAGCTAATACAGATGCAATTTCAGATAAGATTACGAACAAGCCTCCCAGGTGTCTGTGGCAATCTACATGCCATATTGACAATAGTCCTAAAACACTCCTCCAAATTGCCATAGGTCAGCGAGAGTGGCTCGCTGTGGAAGCAGCTGTCCCTGCTGTAGAATAAAGTAAGAATTTTAAAAAGCTTTAAAAGATATGATAAGCTAATAATAAAATTTGTCATTTTTTGGACAAATCCTAGACTATATGCAAACATACTTTGGTATTATGGCTTTTTACATTTTTGTTTTATCTTCAGACATTCCGATTTTATTTAGTAAATTATCGCATAGCAATCATTTAGTAAAAAAATATTTGTTTTCTATCTGCCAAACATTAAAAATTTTCAAACCATATGAGACGACTTTGCCTTTCAGCCACAGAAATAGTCCTGAGAATTAGACAGATTTCAGGAGATAACGAAGTGACCCACCGATGCCTCTGTGTGAGCTTTCGGCTCCAGCGGAGGGTGCAGCCAGGCTACGGCAAATTGTGTTAGGGAGGCTCCATTAGAGGAGTCTCGAGGTAAATAGACACAATGCTTCAGGTCTCCTTGAGCAAATTGGGCATGAAATGGTATAAAGGCCAGTCATGATTCCTCCCCTCTGACTGGCCCTATTATCTGTTTCAAACAACAAACAGAGGAAGACATTATCTCAGCTACATGGCATGCTTTACAACAATCTCAGGCAGCAAAGCGTTAAGCCAAACCGAAACGTTGTAAAAGTGTGCTCTTTACACACCTACTAAAACAAACAGAAAGCAAGCCAGTAAGCAAAAAAACCTAAATTTGCTGTTACAACTTGCAACGCTGTATACACTATATGGGCTTAGCACTCATTTGGGGTGAGGACTGTATTTTGCCAGGTTGAGGGCAAATTTCTTGTCCTTTTCTTTAGGTTGTATTTCAAACGTGCAAATCCCACCTGCATGTTACTGCCAACTCCTCGGTTGCTTTCTCTGATGAGGAAGATGGTTGGATAACCCAGGACAGGATGGTTTCTTAGGACTCAGAGGATGCAGAGGTAATCATCTTATCTTTAACTCTCAGTACTCAAAACTGGCATTTATGTAAATTGGATTAAAAACCTATGGCTATATGATGATTTATTAGAGAAGAATATACATCTTTCAAAGAAGGCATAATGATCCACAAGTGCCCACTCAACACTGTATAAGCTGCCTGAAGTTTCTGTATTTGAAACTTCTACTTTCTATCTCTTCAACTGAGAATGAGCTTTATCCACAGGATGAGATTGTGTTGGATTGGTTCCAAGGCTGAGGTGAGGCATTTACTCATTTTTAAGTTAATCTCTCTCTCTCTCTCTCTCTCTCTCTCTCTCTCTCTGTGTGTGTGTGTGTGTGTGTGTGCGCGTATGTGTGTGTGTGTGTGTGTGTGTGTGTCTGTGTCTGTGTTTAATCATTATAACAGACCTTCCTGATTTCTTGGCTCTTTAATTCTCACCATGCCATGAGATTGACAAGTTAATATTATATAAAATTTGCAAGACTAAAGCACAGGTCATATTTTGAACTCTAATAAATATATTAACCAACACACCTAATTTGAAATAGTTCTAACTTATGTGTTCCCAATTTTTAGCATTATCACATAGATATATATTTTTTTACTGTTTTTCTTTTTAATTTAATTTTATTTATATATTTATTTATTTATTGCACTTTATTCACTTTGTATTCCCTCTGCAGTCCCCTCCCTAGTCTCCTCCCAGTCCCTCCCACTCCTCTCCTCCCAGTCCCACCCACCCATCCTCTTCTATTTTCGAAGACTAATAGAGGGTTTATATTTTTTTGAATGAGAGGTAGATACTTGGTATTTACTTGGATTAAATGCAGATAATTAAACGGATAGAGATCATTTTAAGTGACTGCATGTGATCGTTTAGGAGCGGCTTTACATGTACAGTCAATGTGTGAGCTCATTAGAATCTATACAGAGTTAGGAAGTACGTAAAACGTTCCCAGATTTTTATACAATAGAGTTTATTAAACAAAAGGAGGTAGCCCTGCTTCTTCCTAGTCTTGTGAAATTATTTTAATAATAAAATATTAAACATGCTAACTGAAGAGGAGCAAACGCAGGGCCCCAGACCAAAGAGGCATCTTTTCAAAGATAAACAGTAAATAGGTGCTAAAGGGAAAGTGAGGTATCTAAGTGCTAAGGGTCCTGTAATCACCACACGCAGCTATGCCCTCTGCATCCCCCTGGGCAGTGAGAGATAAGGAAAATTCTATGAATATTAGGTAAACAGCCCAGGTCATGCCTCCCACTCATTCTCTCAAGGATTCTTCAAGGAGAATGCGTTTATCCTGTACCTCTTCTAGAATAGTCCAAGCCCATATCATTTTTAATCTCATTACTGACTTATTTCAAAGGCCAATAGAGTCATTTTGTAGAACTAGGCATAAAGAACCTGACCATTTTGTCCTGATTAAAGCTTTGTCACACAAGGGTGCTCAGTGCTTACTCATTGCATCCCATGTTACAGTCTGCTTCACTATGGCTGACACTCACTTACAGAAGCGACCTACTTTGTAACGCTTTGTGTGTGAATTAAATAAACAAAAAAGCTAACAGTCAATAGACAAATAACAGTGAGGCCAGCACATCACATGAAAAGCACAGACTTCTGAGGCGAAATGAATATGGCACAGAAAGATAGATTATGCCTTTCAGTAATTTTACAGTTTCTATTTTTATCAAAGAGATTTTTAAAAAGCATCACTGCTATGAAAATAGAAAGCTGTTATTAAAAAAAAAGAAGGGGAGAAAAATGACAAGAAACTGTTCTTATATTAAGACAAAATAATAATAACAATTAAAAGTGAAATAAAAGACATGCCAGGCATGGTGGCACACACCTGTAACACCAGCACTCTGGGAGGCAGAGACAGGCACATATCTGTGTGTTCCTGGCCAGCTTGGTCTACTAAAAGAACCCAGGACAACCAAGGCTACACATAGAAACCCTGTCTCAAAAATCAAAAACAAAAGCAGAAACAAACTCATAAAAAGACAAATTAAACAAGATTTGAAGAATTGAGGGGAAAATAACTTTTTGTTGATTCTTTGTGTCACATTATGAAGCCCAATCACATTCATCTCCACCTCCCTTCATACTTGCCCTCTGCCCTTGCAACTGACTCCCCCTCAAAAAACAAAACAAAACAAAATTAAATTCTCTCATTGTGGAATCTGTATTGTGTGATAGTGTGTTCCACAGTGTGTCCTTTTGTTAACATATCTCTACTTGCACTGTTCATTGCAGTGAGTCATTGGTCTGGTTCGAGGCCTCTGGATTCTGCTACATTGTCAATACTGGATCCTCACTGGGATTCTTCTCAGATATCTTGTTGTTACCCTGTATCATGGAGATCCTGCAGCTTTGGATCAGTAGGACAGGTTCCTTCACTCACTCTAGCAGTTCACTAAAGGGGAAGGCGTTGGAGTGGGCCAACGCAAATCCTAGATGGTAGCTAATCAGCCCACCAGCTCTCTTGCATCCACACCAAGCTCTCTATCACTGCCTGGGCTAGCTCATCCAATGCTGTAGCCTGCAAAAGAGAAGAACCAGCTCTTCCACTCCTATGCCCTTGGAACCAGCTCACCCTTCCCCATACCAGCAAGGCCAGCTCTATTCAACTGCCCAGGTGAGGCACAGAGACAAATCTCCTGAGTGATGCAGCCAGTGAGAAGCAGGGACATCTCTCCTGCCATCTAACCCTCAGGGCTGGGTTACTCTCAATCCCTACAGCCAAGGCCATTCTTACTGTGCTGCCAGGAAAGGTCCAGGGCCAGCTCTCCGGCTTATTAGAGGAAGTTTTTGAAAATGAATAAAAGAGAGAGAGAGAGAAAGAGAGAGAGAGAGAAGACATAGGATAAGAAGGAGACAAGAACAAGAGTTCAGGGAATATAGTAAGAACTACGAGATCATTATACAACTGAGAAATATCAAGAGTGTAGCTTTGAAACAGAAAGAAGCATTGTCTTCCTGTCACATACCAAAGGATTTCACAGTGCATACATAGTCTGGATAAATGCATGTGCACACATCCTTCAAACATGCATATATGCAAAATGCATACATCTAAGTGTTCACATACACACAGCATTTTAAATGTTTTATTTGCTTATTATTTGTTTGTTTATGTGTGTGTGTCTACATGTCTATATGTGAGCATGTGTCATAAGTGTTTTTGTAGTCCAGAAGAGAGCAGCAACCCTGGAGTTTAGGTGCAGTTGGCTGTGAGCTACTGGATATGAGTTCTGGGACTTAGAATTCTGGTCCTTTAGAAACAATACAAGCTGTTAACTACTGAGCAGCTCTTCAGCTTGGTCACATAGTTTATATGTTGAATCAAGGCTAACATCAAATGACTAATGACTAACTCAAGAATATTTCCTGAAATTCACTCCACAATGCAACTAATTTTGTGCTTGTTTTTCATTAAGTGTCTGTCTAAATATAAGTCCCATCCTTTCTCATATGATAATAATAGCAAAGAATAGCCAGTTTCCCAACATCTACAGACTAATTCATCATGAAATCTGGATATCCTGCAGTTTCTTTTGTTTTCCCTTTAATTATTTTGCACATCAAGAGATAATAAAAAATATTTGCACAACTCAGAAATGTAGAATGACCACAAACATATAAAAATGCAGGATATCCTAAAAATAAAATATATATTTTTTAAATGGTATGGTGAGCATACGGCAGGGAGAAGAATACATTTTAATCCAACCTTTTAACCAATATAACTAATTGGGAGTAAAGTGACAAAAGGCCACTCATTGTCACTCAGGTCTAACACCTGTGTCTTCTACACAATAATTTTCAGAGAGCTGGAGGGATGCTCTACCAAAACGGCAAATAGAAGCATCTGGGATTTACTTGTAGATCACACATAAATGTGAGAAAAAAAAATGATTGGGGCTTTATGGAAAATTAAGTGCAGTGTGCCTGGGGAGACAAAGAGTCTCTTTAGAGCCTACGGGGAATGTCCCTGGGGGCCATCTAGAAGTAAGGAAGGCACAAGGGAAACACGATCCCATGAATGTGTCCATTAGTCTTATCAAGGCAACACGCTACTGAGAGTACTTCATCATCACCTGTGGTCTGTGAATTCAGAAGAACAGAAGAAGCCACGGACGGGTAAACAAATAAGAACAAAACCTCTGTAACTTCTGTGGTGCGGCGGTGTAGACGGAGTCGCCCGCGAAGCTCACCGAGAAGCTCACCCGAGGAGGGGCATCCATTGTCAATTACCCGGGTTTTGAAACCTAACAGTGCTTACAGCAGGCCTTTCCTGTCCCTGGGGCTTGCCCTGCACACATAACCTGGAGAAAGATGTGAAATTTGAAAATGTGCTATATATATTTTTTTAAAGCAAACAGCAGACTAGGCTAGAGATATCATTAATCGGATTAGTCTCTGGAAGATTTTAAGGTTCTGTTGGAAGTTTAGGAGAAAAAAATTTAACCATCGCTACCTGGTTAAACTCCTAAATAGTTGCTACACAACAAAAAAAAATGTTTATGATTATTGAGTATATCTTTAGGCCAAAGTTTTGCCATGTTTGATGAGAGAATAAATGGTGAGAGGGTTCTGTAAAATAGAGAGACCTGAAAAGTAGGAAGAGAATTAGTATATAAAATGTATATGATGATAAACAGTAATAAACTATTTTGTTTGTAATTATAAGCATAAATAAAAATAAAAACACCAAGAGAGACAAACTTTTGCTCTGAGAGCTGGAAATGAATTTCAGGGAAGGGATGAGGCCATAGCCTGCTGTGTCCTACTGCCAGTCTATCGCACAGTCTGGTTGTAAAAATTTCCATGTGTTATGTATTGCAAAAATGGAAATTCAATAAAAACACACCATTTGCTCATTTGCTACCTGAAAAGTGTCTCATTTTTGCAGTCTTTGTTACAAAGATCTGGTACTCAGTGACAGCTTGCTATAGGCAACTTGTTCACCATAGTACAGGCTGGAACTCACTAAAGAGAGCATTTTAAGAAACGTTTTTTTTTTTTAATAGAATTAAATAAATGTTCGATTAATTTGGAATTTATTTTCACATATTTTAAATTTATTTCTCAACAATTTCAAAAAATATTGAACACTTTAATAGTGGGAAATAAGGTGCCGTGGAGACTTGAAAGGTGTCAAAAAACAAACCCTTGACTCTGAAGCAACGAGTGAATAAAGAAAAGTAGATGCGTCCTGTTATCTGCAGAGTGCAGAAGAGGGTCCATCACATCATCTCATCACACAAAATTAGAAATGAAACAACCACTCTTGAGCCTGAATTCTCTTTAGTGTTGTTGCTGCTTTTGTTTGTTATTAATCCATAAACTCACTGCAGACCTGTGTTTATCTACCTTATAAATATCCACTGCTCTCTATCCCTTTAATGGTGGATTTGCTGCCTTGGCTTTTGTTGTTATCGGGTTAAAACCGTGATCATTCTGGAAGTGTCAATAGCCCCGTTAGGAGCTCTCCATAGGGGGAAATATCACAGAGAGATAACTTTGCTGCCCTGACAGACCCCTCTGTGATTTTCTGACCTTGGAAGTGCGACAAGATTATAGGAAATAGAAGTTATGTGTAGTTAATATGGAGAGGACCAGGGATTTGGCACTGGAAAGACACTGAGTGTAAAGAAATAAAACATGTTAATATGTAAATGACACCACATACACAATATCGGTGAAAGGCTGAGTTCTGTTTACTACACACATCATGAGTAATATCTGTTTGCAATTCCTGGTCTATGGAAAACCAAAAAATTCACCAAATATAAAAAAGGGCAACTATGGTTCATGCTTGCCTGAAACTTGTTGAAAAAGGAACCGAAAAGAAGAAGGGTTAAGGACAGAGGGAGAGAAAATAGAGTGTTGGAGACAGATACAGAAACAGAGACAAACAAAAAGATACAGAGACAAAGAGGATCAGGTCTGCCCACAGAGTTTCCTACAGACAGTCAAATAAAACTGGAAGCAGCATTTTATTTTTTCTGAAAGTGGCCGAGAGTACAGTCAACCCATAACAGTTTTTAGAAGGAGCCATATAACAGAAAAAAAAAGAGCTTTGTTGTTAAAGTTGGGTCTATTTATTGGCTAGAGGATTGATAAATATTATTTTATTTAAATAATGACCATTATTCTTGGTTATTATGCACAGTAATTCAGTACTTAGACAACAAGCAAGCAGGAGGCATCTTTCTCTACATAGCTTGTGCAACACTAGCTGTTTCAGAATAGGGAGAGCAGTCACTAGTTTGGTAGAATTTTTCAGCTATTGAGCACATTTGAAGTTTACAGGAGAAAATGAGATTTGAGGACATATGTATTCAACCATAACTTGTGATTCCATTAATAACTAATTGTTGTCTTTGATGAATCAGTAGGGGCTAAGCATATAGATCTTTGAGCCTTCCAGATTGATTTAAACTTCTTATTTCTGGTCATGCTGGGTGTCTGCACTGCTTGATTAAATGTTTCATGTTAGGCATCTTGAGCTTCACTGAGCTCTATATTTCAATAAGCAGAAGTATTTTCTTTATAGTCATAGTCCTGACAAGGGGCAAAACGAGAATGGCATTCTTCCTTCTAAGTGCTGTGGGAAGAGGTTTCATGAGTAATTTCACTTACTATGTTTATTTTGTTCTATTTTTGTTTGTTTGTTTTTTTAAATTATTGTTTCTAATTAAAAGTTTGATTTTCTTTGAAAAGGTGTTATCCTTCATATTTTTCAATATAAGTACAATATGTAATTTTGAACATAGCTTCCTTTTGATTGTTTTTAATATCTGTGTACTATAAGGTAAATAAATCTTTTTGAAGAGTGTTGACACATCTATAGTTATGGTTCATATTATTAGCCTCAGCAATATTGTGATAATAATTGGATAAGATGACAAGCATTGCTTTCTTTCAGAATAGACAGTCCCTATCCTCAATCTGAGATTTGTTTTGTAATTTTTTTTTTTTTAGGGAGGGAAGGTAGGATAAGGAGGGAGTAAGGAAGGGGACTACAGCTGAGATACGAAGTGAATAAACTATAATTAATGTAATTAATATAAAAAAGAAAAAAGAATAAAATTTGTTAACTTCTCACCACTAGAAAGTAAGAATTTTCAACAAGTAAAAAGTTTTAATCTAAGACTTATTCAATATTTATGTATTTATTTCATTGACACAGAAGTTGTTTATATGTATGGAGTATTACATGTTGCTGTGATACACATATAATTGTATTACACACATGTATCTTCTTAAATAATTTATTGTTTATCTTGGTGGAAATAGTCAAAGTCCTTGTGTCCTCTTCCATTGCTCTTATTGTTTCAGTGGTCCCCCTCTGTCCTCACCAGAGCACCTTTCTCCTGAACTGTAATTATAGACACTCATGGAGAGACTTCTCTGCTCCTGGATGCCACCTTACCCCTCCTAGTTGCTGCCCACCAACACTCTACTCTTGTACACATGTGCGTCCATATTTGTTGAAGCCACATTCACAGTAATATGCGGAACCGAAACAACTTGACTGTTAATCTATAGATGAATTTTAAAAAGAAATGACAGTTCATTCATACAACAGACTTGTATTCTGCCATGAAGAGTAATGAAATTCTGTCATTTGCTCCAATAAGAATGGCGGCGGGGTGTGCGTGGTGATGGCTTGGTGATATAAACCTGCCACAAAAAGAGACGTACCACATGATCTCATTGATTTGGAATCTAAAAATGCTACTCTTATACAGGAGTCTCTCTGATGTATTATTGTGGCAACATAAACTGGTAGAGTCATCTTGACAAAGAGCATGAAAGCACTGAAAGCAGCAATAGTGAATCTGGCATTCACCAGAGCCACTGAAGGATATATGAGCAAAGCAAATTGAATCAGCTGAAGCACACATGCAGCTTAATAATGTGACAGGTCAAGTTCTCTTACGTTATGCTGAAAAAGTGATTAATTTTAAATAGTATCTCATCTCATAATTACAAAGTATGAGATACTCAAACTCATTTAAGTGAATATTTAACAAAAATAGCTAAATTCAGATGGTTAGCCAAAAGCTTCCACCTAACCAATTTGCATCAGAAAGATAGTTAAGAGACAGATTATGATTATATAAAATGTATTTCTAATATATTATTCTGCTTATTAATAAAATTTACAAAGCTGTATGTAGTTAGGGGGCATTTTTATCATAATTGTTTAAAAATGCTCAGTTCCTATCCAGAAAGGCAAAGAGGCTGGACATCAGAAGAAGGAGAAAAGAGGGAACAAGTCAGCAGCCTGACACAGAGGACCTCTGAAAAGCTCTGCCCTGCAGACTGTCAATGTAGATGCTGAGACTGATGGGCAACCTTTGGGCAGAGTGCAGGGAATCTTAGGAAAGAAGTAGGAAACAGTAAGATCTGGAGAGGACAGGACCTCCACAAGGAGAGCAACAGGACCAAAAAATTTGAGCACAGGGGTCTTTCCTGAGACTGATATTCCAACCAAGGACTATGCATAGAGATAACCTACAACCCCTGCACAGATGTAGCCCATGGCAGTTCAGTATCCAAGTGGGTTCCATTGTGATAGCAACAGACAAACATGTGTCTCTGACATGAACTGATTGGCCTGCTCTTTAATTACCTCCCCCTGATGGGGAAGCAGCATTACCAGGGCACAGAAGAAGACAATTCAGCCACTCCTGATGAGACCTAATTGACTAGGATCAGAAGGGGGGAAAAGAAGTCCTCCCCTATCAGTTGACTTGGGGAGGGGCATGCATGCAGAGGGTGGAGGAAGGGAGGGATTGGGACAGGAGGAGGGAGAGAACCACAGGGGGGATACAAAGTGAATAAAGTGTAATTAATAAAGAAAAAAATATTTAAAATGTTTGGAACATTTAGCAACTCACAGATCACAGATAGACCAAATCAATCACTACATGTAAACCTTTGATTTTGCTCATTAAAAGGTTCACAAAAAAATTTAACATATTTTTCAATTTGAAGCAGATGTTAAGGAATCTATCTCAGAATGGGTCTGGGGGGATACAGTCTCTATGTCTTGTTAGAGATCTTGATTATGAAATGTCCTAAGGTACACCTGCTCAGGACTGTTTGCCTTCCCCAGTACATGAGTATTTGTATCCCCACCTAGGTTTGAAATCTGGTCCTAATTAGTCTTAATAAGTTTTCTATTCTTTTGGCATTCTTTTATTTTTTTAAATTATAATAATTTCAATATTTTCTGTCTTACTACTGTCTTAAAATCTGCCTATAGCTTATCAAGTCTTATTAGGACTGCCTCTTCCTCTGTGGCCTGGCAAGACCCACATAACAAGTGATCAAAGAGCAGGCAATAGAGCTCATGACAGAGGCAGCCCCTACTCCCCTTACTAGGCAACCCACATGGAGACTAAGCAGCCAACTGGCTACATCTAAGCTGGGGGTTTAAGTCCTCTCTGTGGATGGTCTTTTGTTGGTGCCTCAGTCTATGCAGGACCCCCAGGGGCTCAGATATTTTAGCTTCCTTGGTATCCTTGTGGGGCTCCTGCCCCTTCCATGTCCTTTGGGTTTAGTGAAGAGGTGGTGCTATGTATTCTCTTCTGACATCTTAAACTTGATGAAAGTAGGTTGTTGTGCAAATAACTATTTAACTCGTTATTTCTGCAGGGAGACTGAAGCACAGAGAACTCTTAACTGCAATTTTGTTCATCCTTCATCTCTGAGGTTTTATTCCCCAAATAATGAATTATTTTAAGTTACTTTCCTTTGTGTTTCTCTAAGATCTGCCTCTAGTTAACGGATATCTTTCAACTTTCATAAAAGACTTGTTCTCCTAAAGCTCTGATGGCCAAAACTTAACTATTTGAAAAACATACAAACATGTGTATACTGTGCACTATTCTATGCATTATAAAATTTTAACTCATTTAATTGCTAATTTAAAAAACTATAAAGTAGGTATTAACCCCACTATATGGCAAAGAAAATAATACATGGAGACAAAGTTTAAATGAATGTCATACCCAAGAACAGGAGACAGAGTAGGGACTAAGTGCAGGGCATTCGCTTCAGTACGCTACATCCTTGATTCATTTAGACGAAGAAGCTCATGTCTTGTCCTTAGGGTTACAATGCCATCTTAGTGATGTTCCAATAAGACCATTATTCTTCCTGAGTATGTATTTATTATTAAAATTGAAAACAAAATCCTATTAGACTTGACATTCTCACAGGTAATCTGATGAGAATAAAGAGAAGAATGTTTTAATATGTGTGGCTCATCCAGTAGTCTCAGCTTGTGGCACATTTTCTGGTGGCTCAAATATCTTAGTAGCATGGCTTGACACAGGGGTAAAAGGGGTTGACCTTGCCAGCAAAAATTCTCTTGGCCTTGAGCCACTTCAAACATGGGGATATCACATCTTCCTCAGGATGGGGAGATAACTCCTTAATGTTTAAAATAGACATTGCAGTAACAAGATAGAATGCTTTCAAGGAAGAAAAAAAAAACCAACAGAACACTGCTTTCTAACTGCTTGCCTTGAAGGAAAAAAGAACCAATTTTTATGCATCATTTACCAATCATGCCACACAAAGCATTTATCTTTAGTACATTTTTAAAATAAATTGTTAATGCCAAGATTTGTATTAAAATAAGTAAATAACAAAATTACAATGTTTTAAAATTAATTTATTTTTTATTAATTACAATTTATTCATTTTGTACTCCAGCTGTAGCATCCTCCTCATCCTCTCAAAATCCTACTCTCTATTCCCTCTTCTTCCATGCCTCTGCCCCAGTTCAATGACAGGGGAGGTTCTCTTCCCCTTCCATCTGACCCTAGTTTATCAGGTCTCATCAGGACTGACTGCATTGTCTTCCTCTGTGGCCTGGTAAGGCTGTTCTCCCCATCAGGGGAAGGTGATCAAAGAGCCAGACATTGAGTTCATGTCAGAGACAGTTCCTGTTCCCATTATTAGGAAACCCACTTGGAGACTGAGTCTAGGGGCTACATCTGTGAAGGGGTTTTAGGTTACCTCCATGCATGGTCTTTGGTTGGAGTATCAATCTCAGGAAAGACTCCTGTGCCCAGAGTTTTTGGTTTGGTTGCTCTTTTTGTGGAGCTCATGTTACCTCCAGATCTTTCTATCTCCCACTTCTTTCATAAATTTTCCTGCGCTCTGCCCAAAGTTTGGCTATGGATCTCAGCATCTACTTTAATAGCCTGGTAGGTAGAATCTTTCAGAGGCCCTCTGTGGTAGGCTCCTGTTCTGTTCTCTGTTTTTTTTTTTCCCTTTTCTGATGTCCAACTTGTTTGCCTTTCTGAATGAGGATTGATCACGGGGTATAAACTCACTTATCATTGGATATTAGAAATATAATACAGGATGAACAACTAAAATCTGTACACCTAAAAAACCTCAGCAAGAAGAAGGACCCTGTGTAAGATGATCAAATACCATGTTTCTTAAAAAAGTATGAATTCAGGGAGCAAAAGGTATTTCATGTCATGACGAAAATAATTTGATAAATTTATATAAATAGTATATAGTGAAATTCATTATGTCATTTCCATATATGTACATCACATATTTTGATTGCATTCACATGACTTTCAGTTTCTTGCACACCTCCTTCTTTCTGCTCCCAATAATGTTCCTTCTACTTCAATACCACATTTAATAAAAATTCAATATAAGAGAGTCATCTGAGTCTGTCTTGTTTTATTTTTTTTTAGAGGATATTTTAAATTTTTATTTAAAAAATATGCAATAGAAAGTTTGGGATTGCAGGGTCGATTGTAACTAGTCTTATACAATCATTAGGATTGATTAGATGTACATGTGGGACACCTTTTTAATTAAATTAAAAATAATTTATACTGAGAAAATGCTCATGACCTTGCAATATGTGACAGATATACTTTATATAATATATATATATATGTGTGTGTGTGTGTACCATAATATGTATGTACACACATCTTATCAAAATCATAACACACTACACACTTTATAGTATATAGTATATCATATATATACACATACACACATATTTACATATGTCCAGTATATATATATATTTTTTTTTGAAGTAGATGACTATGAATGAGCTAACTTTTTTTTTTAATTTTTGAGCACACCTCTCCAATATTTTATTCATGAGTTATACAACTGCACAACTGTACTGTATATCTCAAGGGATATTGACAGACACATAGAAACAGATTTTTAAAAAATAAAACATAATTAACAACAATGTAAAATCTAACATTTTCAGATGTTGTACAATTCAAAGAAGACACTAAGACTCATAAGCAAACCTTGGCTGAGTGCAGGGAATCATGTGAAAGAAAGGGAGTTGGTGTGGTGTGGAAAGGATAGGAGCTCGACAAGTACCAAATATATCCGGGCACAGGGTCTTTTCTGAGACTGACACTCAACCGGGGACCATCTATGGATATAACGTGGAACTTCTGCTCGGATGTGGCCTGTGGTGGCTCAGTGGCCAGGTGGTTTTCCAGGGGAACAAGGACTGTTTCTGACAGGATCTCAAGGGCAGGCTCTTTGACTCCCCCCCCCCCCCCCCAGGGGAGGAGCAGTCCTGTTGGGCCACAGGGGAGGACTTTGCAGCCAGCCTTGAGGATGCCTGATGGGGCAGGGTCGGATGGAGAGGGGGAGGTCCTCCCCTATTGGCGGACTTGGAGGGGGGCGGGGAGGAGACCAATGAGGGAGTTGGGGAGGGGGAGGAAATGGGGGAGCCGGATGCAGCTGGGACACAGAGTTGACAGATTGTAACTAAAAAGAAAAATTAAAAAAAAATTTAAAAAAAACAGATTCACACAGCACTGAATTGTCTTGTTTTACTTAATGTGGTGAGTTCTAGTCTATTCATTTTTCCCTGAAAACATAATTTCACTGAGAAAACAAATTCAGGCAAGGATGAGAGGGAAATAGGAAACTTCATAGAGAGTTCTTAACTATGAAAACTAGTATAGTCAGTTTAGAAAGCAGGATGAGATTTTCTCATTAACTTAAAACTAGTATTACCACATTATCCACCTTTGTTGTTTCTGGGATGGGACTGAAGGCTGTAAGCCAACATAAGGCAGAGACAACTGTACATCGTGATTACTGAAGCCCTGCTACAGTAGAGAAATTATGCCATGAGACTGAATGCTTATGAAAACACAAATGGAAGCACAGCATTTCAATTTTTCTTATGATGTTAATAAGAATATAAATACAATCACAAACATTGAGGGGATCGAAGCAGATCCCCTCAAATGTAGGGGATCTGACTTGTAGGCAACCTTTGGGCAGAGAGGTCAGGGAGTATTATGAAAAATAGGGGTGGGGTTAGAGAGACATGGAGAGGACAGGAATCCCCAAGGAGACTAACAAAACTAAAGAATATGAGCCTATGGGGTCCTGCATAGACTGATGCATTGACCAAGGACCATGCATGGAGAGGACCTAGACCCACCCCCCTCCACTCAGATGGCCAGTTGGCAGCTCAGTCTCCATGTCTGTCTCCAAGTGAGAGGAGCAGGGCTGCCTCTGTCATGATCACAGTTGCCTGCTCTTTGATGATCACTTGCCTGTGGTGATTCAGCCTCACAAGGCCTGGAGGAAGAGGATCCCATCAGTCCTGATAAGAACTGGCAAGCTAATTCCATGATTTCTTTGTTTTTAATTGCTGAGTAGTATTCCGTTGTTTAAATGTACCACAATTTCTGTATCCATTCCTCAACTGAGAGACATCTGGGTTGTTTCCAGCTTCTGGCTATTACAAATAAAGCTGCTACGAACATGATGAGCAAGTGTCCTTATTGTATACTTGAGCATCTTTTGGATATATGTCCAGGAGTGGTATAGCTGGATCTTCCGGTAACACTCTTCCTAATTGTCTGAGAAAGCACCAGATCAATTTCCAAAGTGGTTGTACAAGTTTACAGTCCCACCAGCAATGGAATAGGGTTCCTCTTTCTCCACATCCTCTCCAGCATTTGTTGTCACTTGAGATTTTGATCTTAGCCATTCTGATGGGTGTAAGGTGAAATCTCAGGGTCGTTTTGATTTCCATTTTCTGATGACAGAGACCGCTCCCTTTCAGTGGACTTGGGGAAGGGATAGGGAGAAAGAGGAAGGGTGGGACTTAGGGGAATTGACTTCAATCGGAATATATAATGAATAAATTGTGAAAAAAAAAACATAATGAAAAATGATACAAGTGTAGATGGCATTGTTGTTGTTTGTCTCTCTGGTATCCATAGGAAGAAGGGTGGGGAATGGAAATCAACTAAATGAAGAAACACTGGGGAAACTGTATTGAAATGTTGAGGTTTTTAGAGAATTTTAACAAAGGTTAAAATAGGAACAGTTGCTTTCTAAGAAGTCTTCATAATTGGACAAAAATAGTAAAATGATTTAAAAAAAGAGATAGTTGTAATTTTGTTCATCTTCCTCTGTTTTAGAGAGGCAGACATAAGTTAGTTTTAGGAAAAACAGCACTTCTAGTTTAGAAGCCCCATGTAGCAAATCTATTTGCCTCATTTCTCTTTAAGCCTTTCACAGAAATATGATCTATGATATTTGTACTAATACTTTAAAATACTCAAATAAAAAGCCATACCGCACGGTAATTAAGTACTACACCATTACTTTTTATAGCAGTGATAGGCAACGTGAGGGTATTTTTTCTCTGGTCTTACAGGAATATGCTCACTTATAAAGCAAAATCGTTACAAAACTGATTGAATTCAACAGTTTCTAAGCAGAAATTTAGTGTTTTTCATTCTTATTCAAGAAGTCAGCACTCTCAGAAAGCGCATTAAGTTCAGCACATTCAGCTACTTTTAAGCCACCTGAAAAGAAAAGATGCAACATTTTCTTGTTCTAGGACAATAAAAATAATAAAAGGCTCACTGAATGCCTGTGCAAAATGTAAAGCATCTCACATTTATAACTCCAGGCTCCTTAAGTGTTGATTATTCACTAGGAAACAACTGTTTAGCTAAATTTGAAAGCTACAAGAAATCTTGTTATCAAAGTGTTTCCCTCCTTAAGCTGACTCCTCATTTTATTTCTGTGACTTATTTAAAGCATCAAGATGTGTCCCAAAATATAAAATTACTGTCCCTAGTGTGGAAGGAAGGATCCTAAGTGATCTTTATAAGGTTTCATTGTCAATGAGAAGAAGAAAGATACAGAAGTTTCTGCTAAGAAAGTACTATCTAGAAAAAAAGAAAAACTGCAGTTTCAGTTTTTGTTGTTATTGTTGTTTTTTCTACTTAACACATTGTCCTAAAAATAGAAGCCTGTTGGTGTTATGGCCAGGGCCAGCTTTTGTGATACCTAGTTCCAAGAGCCTAAGACACTGGCTTTATTATCCAGTTTCTGTATAATCACCTACTCGGTTTTGTCCCTGAGGGGTTTCCCAAGAAGAATTAAAGGATGGGGTCAGATGTACTTTTAATGTTGGCATAATAATCCCAAAGAATGTAAACCCACATAAAATAAAAGGTAATGGAATGAAAAATGAGCCTGTGCTGGAAATCTAGCACCCTCTGTCTCTGGTTCTTAGTCAACCACAGAGTGAACAAGTCTCTTCCGCCACAGTTTCCTGCCCAACAGCATACTCTACACATCAGTGCTTGAATCCTCTGAAACTGTAAACCCGGGTGTCTTCCTGTTTTCTTTCTGTCTGCCATTTAGTTATAGCTCCACAAACATACAGTTTTCTCTTTATGTATGAAATTCTACAGAGAGTCAAGGAAGGAGCTGCCATTCATCAAAATCTCCAAGATATTGAAGTATCTTAGAGTCTTATCACAATACAATATTATATTTTATTATGGTTAATGATTTTCCCTTATCAGTGAACTTACTATTTTAACCCGGGTCTGTCTTTAAAATGAGAATTTTAGCCATTCTAGTCTTGATCCTCAATTTGCTCCTGATGAACTGCCCTTGTCATTGATCTAACCATGGAAAATTATAGTTGGACTCTCATCCTAAACCAGCACTTATGATCTATGCCCTCTGCATCACGGGGTTGTAGACAAAAGGGATCAGGAGAGATGCCCACTAGGAACAGGTCACATGATAGGGGCTCTGGCGTTGTACACAGAACACTACTGCTCATTGTGTTGAAATCTCCCTCTGCTTATTGCATTTCCACCTTTAGAACTGGTGTTCTTGATTTCCTGAGAGGGTTACTTTGGGGATGTTACACTTGCTGCATCTTCACAAAGTTTATTGTTGTGTCTGCCATATTTGGACCTTATGTTTTCTGTCACTTGAAAAATATAACGGCTACCATTGACTTGTTGGAATTAAGAATGGAATAAGGGATGAGGAGATCACAAATCTGAAATGTAGCTGTGTAGCTGATTACGTCATGATGCTCCTGACATAATGAGTGGATTACTCCATTGGTAAATTCAGATTCTGAATAATTACTAGAAGGTGCTGAAACATAAGACAAAATCTGTTTAGAGGCAACATGTCATTGGGAGCATATCCTGAGTTCTGCTCTGCTTTAACTATTTTCTGTTCACCAAAATGTGAAGCTCATCCTCTACCAAGTTGACTATGAATATGCTTTCCCAAACACAAGAAGCCACCTAACTCTACGTTGAACATTAGAAGCTCTGAGCCTTGTGTTCCCCTTTTATCATGGCTAGGCAAAAGCAAAAGCTAACAAAAAGGATAATTTTGAAATGGCATTAAACATTTACAACTACATCTACAGTTCCCTGATATATGGACACTTCCAGCATAAGTCAATACATAAATGCTCAAAATCATTTTTCCATGGTTCAAATATTGGCTTTACAATGTATAAATTGATGGATCTTCAGACAATTACACATCTTTTTTTTCCGTACTTCAATTACCTCATTTTTACTGTAACAGCATTATCTTCTTCAAGGAAATTCTGTAGTGAAGGATAAGCTGATAGATGTAAAGTTCAATAACATAGCAGAAAATAGTTGTTTTTCTCATGGATGGTATCATCACCATAATCATTATAATTATCATCATCAGCATCCAACATAGCGCCTCTTAACCCCTTAGAATTAGCTTAAGGAGATGTCTCAGATGGCCACTTTTCAAACAACAGATCTACAAATTTTGGAATGTCACACAAACATCTATGATTTCTAATCTTACGGGCAAGACCATGGCCAAGTTTCAGTCAATGATCTACATCTGTCATTACAGTAACCAGCATTAGAGCAATTACCTAGGAAGGAACAATCACTAATGTCTTCTCAGACAGTGTTGATACAGGAGACTTTTGTATGTTTAGATACAAAAAAACACTATGACCACTGTGTAAGTGGTCCTCTGCTTCCCGCAGTAGCTCAGGGGTTTATGTGGTTTGAGTTCCCACCCCTGTGTCATGACTGAGAAGTGGGAGAGTGGAAAATCTCATTGTCTTCTTTTGAATTAGACAGGAAGATCAATGTTTGAAAAATTGTTAGTAGATAACCTGGAGATAAGAATAAATTTATCAGTGGATAACCTGGAGATAAGAATAAATTTATCAGTGTATTTACTAGTTCTAAGAATGTCAAGTAAAGAAATTATATTGCTTTAAAAAGAGTTATATATTTTCTGTCAACACCTTAATGGAATACGATTTAAAGTTATGCAAATATATATAATACATCCCACACAGATATAATGCATCCCTCTATGAACTTCTGTCAGGAACTGAAGCAATAACCTAACCTACTTGATGTATTTTCCCTAGGACCAGGACCTTTTAAATTAGCATATCAGGATAAAGATCAGAAAATAACAATTCACAAGAGGTAAAATAGATTCTAGAGTTGAATAATACACATTCCATCCCACATTCTCTTCACAGCCTTGTAATATTACTGAAAAGACCTTTAAAATAAACAAACCACACAAACTGAACTCTAAGCCACTCCAATCCAAATGATAGCATTGCTCACAAATAGATTTGAGCATGTGCTCGTTTGATCATTTTATGTACTTTGGAAAAGCTAAAACCCATTATTAAATTTACCATATTTTCCAAACTCTCATAAGGAATCCAGAATATTAGCTTTTATTGTGTTCATCAGTCAGAAATAACTGGGGCACACCAGTGACCCACTCAGCTACATCAAATGCTTCTTCTAAGGACATGGTCTGCTTTTAACTCTCCTCACAGAGAGAAAGTCAATTGTTAATAATAATGTGGCCCCTCATTTGATATTTTCTCTGTTATCTTTCTCTTAATGTTTTCAGTGTATTTGTATTAAAAATAAGGGTAATATGATCTTTTGACTGCAAAGACAGACATCGAGGTTTGTGAAGAGATAAATACTTCCCTGGCTGTTGAGGTGTCTCAAATTTATGAGTGGATTTCTGGAAAAATCTACATACCTCGCAAGGGTTTTAAGTTGATAAGGTATTTGCCACTATGTTTTTAGACATTTTAAGCTAATTCCTTTTGTTTATTTTACTATTCAAGGTTAATAATATATTCTTCATAATTATGCTTGAAGAGCCACAGCACAATTTGCTTAAACATATAAACAAGCAAAGGAAAACTCCTTTTTGTCACATTTCATTTACTATCCAGAGGAACTGACTTCAACTGTTACCAAAGACCTTTTACACTTTGTAGCCTCTTTAACAGTGTGAGTTCTCAGACTAGAGAGTTAGTAAGCCATCTCCCTGATTGAAAGCACCTTTAATCTACTCTCACATCTGGTGATGTGGCTAAGAACTTCTTCAAATCTTTGAAAGCCTCACACTGCTTGCTCTTGAATTTCAGAATCATGATTCCTATACCATTTTTTGTTGTCATTTCAGTGGGACCAATCATTTATTTCTAAAAGCATTTTACATCTTCCTTTTCTTCACACTGTGTAAAATTTCACAAATAAAGTTTTAAATCTGTAGACTTTTTTTTCATCTGAAGAAATTTTATTTTTGAAATGATTTATTTAGGATATGTGTGCATAAAAGGCTCCTTTTGTTTTAGGATGAAGTATAAAAAAAATCCCATGAAAACCTGTTGACACTCAAGGGTCTTGCTTCCAGCATGATCTTTACTCTGAGAACAGTCATGGGTTTTATAGAAATTCCTAAGTATCTCTAATTGATATTCCCTCTCTGGCAGAGTCTATTCACTCCAAGATGCATCTTTTAGTGTTTTCTTTATTTCTTTTTTTCTACATTTTCATTGATTTATTATTTATTACAATTTATTCACCTTCTATCCTCCCTCATCTCCTCCCAGTCTCACATCCCCTTTCTTTTCTCTCCCTATGCCCTTCTCCTAGTCCCACTGAAAGGGTAGACCCTCCTCCCCAACTATCTGACCCTAGCCTATCAGACCTCATCAGGACTGGCTGCATCTTCTTCCTCTGTGGTCTGTCAAGGTTGCCCCTGCCACCCTCAGGGGGAGGTGATCAAAGAGCCAGTCACTGAGTCCATGTTAGAGAAGGAATCCTATTGAACAAGGAGGAGGCAGAAAGACCTGGAAGGGATAGGAGCTCTGCTTAGAGACAAACAGAGTCAAAAATCTGGGCCTAGGAGGACCTGCAGAGACTGATGCACCAAGCAAGGACCATGAATGGAAAAGACCTAGAACCTCTGCTCAGATGTAGCCCAAAGGCAGCTTTGTTTCTTATTTGGAGCAAAATGGGGCAAGTTCCTTAAATTCAAGGCACTATTATTTTTACTCCATCTTCCTCAGGAGTTTTTGCAGAATTATCAAGAATAAGGATTAGGATCTTGATTTTCTTTTCTAGTCTTGGGATAGTGGTTTGGGAAGTAACACTGATAGTGTCATGCTGAAACTAAACATTAGATTTAGATTCTTCTACAGCACAGTATATACTTGAATCAATTCTTTTTCATATAGATGAAGAAAATTTTTTTTGTGTTGTTTTATCTGTTGCACATAAAACACAATAGGTAGTTGGATACTACAAGGCTTTCTAAAGATCATGTTAATTTCTGTAATTGTCTGCATGTGTGTTTTTGCACGTATAGAACAGATATTGATTGATGGTGTCTTACTACTTCATTATCTACTTTATATATACAAGTATGCCCTCTTCTTGAGCTCAGAGCTGGCTGATTAAGCAAATCTATCTGTTTGCATGTTTCTGGGAAGCCCATGGTCTCCTCCTCATGGTCCTAGATCATAATACAACCTAACAGTCATAATGGTATAAAAAAATTGAAGTCTGCTCTCATGATTACCCCAAGAGTGCTTTACATATGAAACAAGCATCTCCACAGCACTACAAATGAATTTTAAAAAAGACTCCAATTTTTTTTATTATTCTAATATTCAATTATTTTAATTTTAATTTATTTATTTATTACAGTTTATTCACTTTGTATCCCCTCTGCAGATATTCAGTTCTTTTTTTTTTTAATTTTATTTTTTTCTTATCAGTTACATTTTATTAACTCTGTATCCCCGCCGTGTCCCGATCCCTCATTTCCTCCCAGTCCCACCCTCCCTCCCTCCCTCATCTCCACCGTGCCCCTTGCCAAGTCCACTGATAGGGGGGACCTCCTCCCCATTCATCCGATCCTGTTTTATCAGGTATCTTCAGGACTGGCTGCAAAGCTCTCCTCTGTGGCCTAACAGGACTGTTCCTCCCTTCGGGGGGGGGGGGAGGGGAGGCCAAAGAGCCAGTCATTGAGTTCCTGTTAGAAATAGTCCTTGTTCCCCTCACTATGGGAAACCAATTGGTTACTGAGCTACCACAGGCTACATCTGAGCAGAGGTTCTAGGTTATATCCATACATGGTCCTTGGTTGAATGTCAGTCTCAGAAAAGACCCTGTGCCCAGATATATTTGGTCCTTGTGGAGCTCCTATCCTTTCCTCATCAGACTAACTCCCCTTCTTTCTTATGATTCCATGTACTCTGCCAAAGGTTTGGTCATGAGTCTTTGCTTTGAAAACACTGCTAGTTAGAGTTTTTCAAATGCGCTCAGTACACTCCTGTCAATGTTTAATGTGCATCCCATCTGTCTTTCAAAACGAGGATTGATAATCTTACCCCATGTCTGCTCTCTTGATTATCTTTTTTAGGTGTATAGATTTCATTATGTTTATCATATCTTATAGGTCTATATAAGTGAGTATATACCATGTTTGTCTTTCTCCTGGGATATTTCACTCAGGATGATCTTTTCTAGGTCCCACCATTTGCCTGCAAATTTCATGGTTTCCTCTTTTATTGCTGAGTAGTATTCCATTGTGTAAAAATACCACAATTTCTGTACCCATTCCTCCGTTGATGGACATCTGGGTTGTTTCCACGTTCTGGCTATTACAAATAAAGCTGCTATAAACATGGTTGAGCAAATATCTCTTTTGTGTACTTGAGCAAACTTTGGGTATATACCTAGCAGTGGTATAGCTGGGTCTTGAGGAAGCACTATTCCTAATTGTCTTAGAAAGCGCCAGATAGATTTCCAGAGTGGTTGTACCAGTTTACATTCCCACCAGCAGTGGAGGAGGGTTCCCCTTTCTCCACAACCTCTCCAGCATGTGTTGTCCCTTGAGTTTTTCATCTTGGCCATTCTGATGGGTGTGAGGTGAAATCTCAGGGTCGTTTTGATTTGCATTTCCCTGATGGCTAATGAGGATGAGCATTTCTTTAAGTGTTTCTCTGCCATTCGATATTCCTCTGTCGAGAATTCTCTGTTTAGCTCTGTTCCCCATTTTTTAAGTGGATTACTTGGTTTGCTGCTTTTCAGCTTCTTTAGTTCTTTATATATACTCCATATTAGTCCTCTGTCAGATAAAGGGTTAGTGAAGATTCTTTCCCAATCTGTAGGCAGTTGTTTTGTTTTGATGACAGTGTCCTTTGCTTTACAGAAGCTTTTCAGTTTCATGAGGTCCCATTTATTGATTGTTGCTCTTAGAGCCTGTGCTGTTGGTGTTCTGTTCAGGAAGTTGTCTCCTGTGCCAATGAGTTCTAGGCTGTTCCCCACATTTTCTTCTAACAGATTTAGAATATCTGGTTTTATGTTGAGGTCTTTGATCCACTTGGACATTAGTTTTGTGCAGGGTGATAAATATAGATCTATTTTCATTTTTCTGCATATGGACATCCAGTTGGACCAGCACCATTTGTTGAAGATGCTGTCTTTTTTCCATTGAATGCTTTTGGCTTCTTTGTCAAAAATCGAGTATTCATAGGTGTGTGGGTTTATTTCTGGGTCTTCTTTGCGGTTCCATTGATTCTCCTTTTTGTTTTTATGCCAATACCATGCAGTTTTTATTACTATTGCTCTGTAGTACAGCTTGAGATCAGGGATGGAGATACCTCCAGATGATCTGTTGTTGTACAGGATTGTTTTGGAGATTCTGGGTTTTTTGTTTCTCCATATGAAGCTGAGAATCTTTTTTTCAAGATCTGTAAAGAATTGAGTTGGTATTTTGATGGGAATTGCATTGAATCTGTAGATTGCTTTTGGCAGGATGGCCATTTTCACAATGTTAATCCTACCAATCCATGAGCATGGGAGATCTTTCCATCTTCTGAGATCTTCTTCAATTTCTTTCTTCAGAGACTTGAAGTTTTTCTCAAACAGGTCTTTCACTTGCTTGGTTAGTGTCACCCCAAGGTACTTTATGTGGTTAGTGGTTATTGTGAAGGGTGTTGTTTCCCTAATTTCTTTCTCGGCCATTTTAAAAGACTCCAATTTTAATGGATTTTGAACCTTTTCTTCCCACCTACTCTGTTTAGTTTTAGTTTCTCAGTAATGAACAGTTTGCAGTGATCACTGTCTTCCTCTGACTTTGCTAATTAGGAAAAGGACACATTTCAAACACAAATGTAGAGAATATTCTCTTTCAAAATATATGAAAAGTAATGATGCTACATTCTACCATGAAAATTGTTTAATACAAGTGAAATTGGATAGGTTGGTATACATTTGTCTACATGTATATCTGTGTGTACGTATTATATATGTTTATATATGTATGAATGTGTTGTGTGTGTTTGTGTTTATATGTAATTACACGTGTGAATATTATATTATAATATAATATTATATTATATTAATAAATATTATTATATTATAATTTATATAATTATAATATAATATTTATATCTATATTATATATTATAATATAGAATATATATTATAATATATATTATATATATAAGCTATTTATATGTGTGGCTTGTATGTATGTTTATGTATGTGTATGCATGCATGTACATATGTATGTGTAGATCTGTGTTTATGTGTGCTTGTATGTACATGTGTGTGTGTATGCTTCAATGTAGTCAAAGTAATGGTATTAAAAGAATTTCTACAATAAAAACTCTTACCTAACTTCTTGTTTTTGTAAATGATTATGTAAATAGGCTCGTGGACAAAACAGTAAGAGCACATCAGAAAATGAGGAAGCTAGATTATAAACTCATAAGTCCAATTACATTACATGATTACCTACTCAGAGCACCCGTGAGAGTTGGGAAATCCTTATTACCTCTTATAAGCACATTAAGCATGGATGCTTAATATAAAATTTAAAATTTAAAATTATTACCTATCATATACAAACAATATTGTGTACTGCAATGTCACTAAGCAAAATATTATCTAGAATGAAGTTACATTTTTATGTTACAAAATAAATGAAAAAAAAATTTCCTGGAGTTAAATAAAGTTTTTACTGAGGTGTATATGCAAAAACATGACAAACCATAGGCTTAATTGTATTTGAATAATAATGTTATCCAATTACAGTTTTTCTTTACAATTAAATGACACAGAAGATGACAATGCAGTCACTTCTGATCAGAACTGATAGACTAAGATCATAAAGGAGAGGAGGACCTCCCCTATCAGTGGACTTGGGGAGGGGCATGCATGCAGAAATAGGAGGGAGGGTGGGATCGGGAGGGAAGGAGGGAGGGGCTTATGAGGGGGATATACAAAATGAATAAAGTGTAATTAAGAAAAGTTAAATAAAAAAATTAAAAAAGAACAGAAAAAATAAGTGAGTCTCTCATACAAACACTGGACAATTATTTTATGGATACTTATGCTTCTTTTAATTTTGTGTTGTTTTTAAAACTGGCATACTAATATTAAAAGTCACATAGAAATCCTGACATTGCTAAGTCTTAGAAGACTGCTGAGTTTTAGAAGATGAGTTTAAGTATTGGCTTTTTACATTTGGTAAAAGAGAAGCACACCTACAGAACTACCCAGATCAGCTTGGCTTTTGGGCTTTCTATGGAGTGTTGTCTTTATTCCTAATTGATACAAACCCATCACAGGCAGCATTATCTCTAGTGAAGGAGGTCTGGGCTCTGTCAGAAAGTTACCTGAGCTTAATCAAGTGAGCAACCCGGTATACAGCATTCCTCCTTAGTTTCTGCTTCTGTTCCTGCTTAGTTCTGTCCAGACCCCCATAATAAGGGCCACAAAAATCAATCCCTAGCCAAGTTTATTTTGAAGAAAATATTTTATGCAACCCAAAGAACCAAAAGCAACCAAAAGAAGCTAGAACAAGTCAGCTGTGGTTCACTGAGAGCTGGATTTTCCGGTGCTCACAGGAAATGGAAATATTCTTGAAGTGTACAAACACACCGCCATAAATGAAAAGAGGGCTAACAAAGTAAAATCACTACAGAAAATTTAAATATGGAAAGTACAAAGTGGACAAGAATAAGCCTGACTCAGAAAAATGAATATAAATTATGTGTTATATAATAAGATGCAGAATGAGTCACGTCCAACAACATGAGAGTCTTGTGCTACTATTACAGAGTGGTGATGTTTCAAGAAACAGCAATTGTGGATACTGGAAGTTTTACTTTGAGTGGATCATGTTCAATACACTTAAATTTAAAAAATGGGGTAAGGGTCTAAACGGAGAATTGTCAACAGAGGAATCTCTAATGGTCAATGAATGCTTAAAGAAATGTTCAATGTCCTTAGTCATCAGGGAAATGCAAATCTAAACAACTCTGAGATCCTACCTTACACCCATAAGAATGGCTAAGATCAATATCTCAAGAGACATCTCATACTGACCAGGCAAGGATGTGGAAAAACTTGTTAGTTGGTGTGCAAATGTGTACGGCCACTTTGGAAATCAATTTGACAATTTCTAAGAAAATTGGGAATAGTTCTGGCTCAAAACCAAGCTATACCACTCCTGGACATATATCAAAAGGATTTTCCACTATAACACAATGGCACTTGTTCACCTAGGTTTATAGCTAGAAACAAACAAACAAACAAAAAAAAACAAAACAAAACAACAACAAAAAAAACCAACTAGATTCTTCTCTTAACTGAAGACTGAAGTGTGGATAAAGAGAATGTGATACATTTGCTAATCATCTATTAAAAACAAAGAAATAACGAAATTTGCAAGTAAATGAATGGACCTAGAGAAGATCATCCTGAGTGAGGCAACCCAGATCAGAAAGACCCACATGGTATCTGCTCACTCATAAGTGGATGTTAGACCTGTTTTACAGGATAACTGTGCTACAATACACAGACCCAAAGCAAAGTAACAAGGAGGGCCCAAAATGGAACACTCGAATCTCACTGAAAAGGAAACGTAGAATATACATCAGGGGTTGATAGAGGAAGGGAACTAGGTAAGGCTCATTTGTTGAGGGGAATAGGAGAGATGGGGGGATCAGAGGGAGTGAGTATTGGGGTAAAAAAGTAGAATTCACAGGGTGTGTATGTCTGGGACAAGCTAGAAAACCAAGACAATCAAAACTCCCAGGATTATGAGGGTAACCTAGCTTAGACTCCTAGCAATGGGAGATATGGAACCTATTGGGCCTTTTCTTGTAACCAGAAAAGACTTCCAATTGAGAGATTGGAAAACTAACCCAGACACAAAACAATAGGTCTGCAATTTGTCCTGCCTAGAAGACATAATGGGTAAAGATGGAGCAGAAATTTAGGAAATGGCAAACCAATGACTGTCCCAGCTCGAGACTATGCCATGAGAGGTAGCCTACCCTGCCACTAGTAATGATATTCTGCTATACTTGGTAGAGGATGCACCCAGCAAGTAAGAAAAAAAGATGCAGAGACCCACAGCCCAACATAGGCAGAGCTTGGGGAATCCTGTGTAAGATAGGATAGAAGGTTTGAAGGAGCTGGAGAGGTCAAGGATACCACAAAGAAAAGCTAAAGAATCAACTAACCCTGGATTCATAGGAGCTCTCAGAGACTGAAACGCCAAACAGAGAGCATGCATGGCCCTTGCACATATGTACAGTTGTGTAGCATTGTCTTCATGAGGGACTCCAGGCAGCAGGAGCTGGGGCTGTCCCCGACTACTCTGTTGCCTGATTTTGGATCTCTTTTGCATAAATGGACTGCCTTGTCTAGCCTCAATAGGAGAAGATGTGCCTAGTCTTACTTCAACTTGATAACCAGAATGGGTTCATAGGAAGCCTCCCTGTTTGGAGGAGACAGGGATGAGGAGTGAGTGGGGGAAAGGAAGGTGAGAGGGAGGGACTAGGAGGAGAGGAGGGAGGGGGAGCTGCCATAGGGATATAAAGTAAATAAATAAATAAAATATCTTTATTCTGAAAACTTACAGCTCTGAGAAAATTCTTTCCAATATGAGCTAGTTATCATTCCAAAGCTATTAAATAATATTTAATTGTAATACATTACTTTAGAAAGGATTTCATTCAAAGTTCAGAATGCTTAGCTTACTCCAACAGTACAACCGAGAGTATTCTGAAACTTGCAAGAATGTACATCACTGAGACACTGTCTATGCTATTTTCTCTTTTGAAGAATTTTGAAGCCGTGAAATTGAGGCTTCCTGACTATTCACTGGGAAACAGCATTTCTTGTTCTAGGTAAGTGCAAAGCTATGCAAGTCAGCAAAACTGGACATAAGAAGATAGCTTGTTTATGAAAATTGGAGATTCACTAGTTGACGTCTCTCTCAAGTAAAGGAAATGTCTTCTCTCAGCAGTGATGTGTAGCTTTAGACAGATCTACAGCCCTCTAACATAAATTGGTATTTCATTTTGATTGACGCAGCAGCACTCAATGGCAAGGGAAGCTTTTATTGTGCATGAAGAAAAGGAATGATGCATGGCTTATATGTATGAGCAAATAGGTGGAAAAGGAATGATGCATGGCTTATATGTATGAGCAAATAGGTGGAAAAATAACAGCACCAGCTCTGAACACTGAACCTCCTAGTGTCAATCAGGTTTCTTTCCTCATCTAATTTTTTTTTTATTTCATTGTGCATATTTTCTAAGAGCTTATTTTTGTTGGTTGCCTGCACACACACACACACACACACACACACACACACACAGACACACACACACACATATATGTATTTATGTATTTCTTATTCTCAATCTAATTCAGCAGCACATATGCTTTCTTGGCATCTGTAGTTTTTACTATTCAAGATTTTGAATACAAAGAAAGCAACAGATGAAGAAAGATATGATATTAAAGTCAAACACACACAATGTGCCAAATTATAGTCACATGCCCAGGTACAGTCACTTCCCTACAGAGACCACCTGCATGCGGATGAGGGGATATGGACCCTCTGAGGATGCAGAAAGAAAGAAGAAACATACACCTAACACAGAGATGGATAGGGCAACAAATGAAAGAAGACTGAAATCAAAGAACCTCCCACTCCATAAAGGCTTTGTCCTCAATCATATGAGAGAAGCCTTGAGCCTCAAGAGGGGAGAGAGGACTTTGGAAAACTTCTGAGTCTGACTTTTCTTTTTAAGTTCTGCACCAAGCCTATACTTAGGTAACACTGCACTTCATGATCACAAAAACCTATTGTACTTTTTTAGAAAATTCTATTAGAACTGTCACCTACACATTCAGATATATGATAAGTAAAACTTTCTACAAAGCTAGAGGATATAATCAAACATTATAATTTAAAAATTGTGGTAGTTTTCGGGATCACAGTGAAAAAAAGGAAATTTAATTCTGTGTAGACTGAAGAAAATAGATACCAAATTATGAAAAATTTAAAACAAAACTAAATTGAGAAAAAGTTATAGAATATTTAGCATATCATGAAGACCCAGAGTTCTGCCATCGGCATGTGCATTTGTTTTATAACCATTACACACTGGAGAATTTCTAAATGAAAGTATTTCTCCATTGCTCTGTTCTTCATCACACCATCCTACCAGACATATATAGCTTTTTAAATTCTTAGAAGTGAACACATATTTGAGACATGAAGACAATGAAGGTTTAAATGTTTGCTTCGTTTTTTTTTCTGAATCAGAAGGCAATAAATTAAATTTATTTCTGTCATTCAAAGTATACAAAAGGTTACTCAACATAAATATGTATAATACTAATTATTCTATGGGGTACTTTTTGTTGAGACAATACCTCTCTCTGTAGCCTAAGCTGCTATGGTATTCACTACTCACTATCTTCAGGGCAATGATTATAGCTGCCTGGCACTACACTTTATCCTCTATGGCATTCTCATGAGGTTGAAATTGGATGGTGTGTAAAGCCAGCAGCACATAGCTCTTTAAAAAATGTAAGCACATATGAGTGTTAATCATCATTGATTAGCTAACTTGACTACAAGGTCTTCTGTGGCTTCCGTCAAAAACATGTGACCAGAGAGAGGACTATTGTGCTTGCTTCCATGGATCTGTGATGATCTGAATACTGTATAACACAGTATGCAAATTTAATTTAGTTCTCAAAGCAGCTATTTTTACATACCATTTTTTTTTTAAATTCACTATAGTCTTTCAAGGGAAACTGCAATTGAGGAATTAGGTCAGGTTTCCTTTCATGATTTAATACAAGGTAATGTCCGTATTTGTACAAATATGGACTGGGAGTTTCCTAGAAATTTTATGTTATTCTGCAAAAGTGGAGCTGAGTCGCAAGACTGCAAAGCACTGACACTCCTCTTTCAGAGAAAGCATTCGTCTTGGCCCAAATTGCTTTTCACGATCCCCTCATTCAGGACATGATGGAAATGAAGATCAATTCAGGCGCCAGTCTCTGCGGATAAATAAATGATGAGCGCTTTCTCCAGGATGGGCAAAACTTATGATGGATGAGCAAGAAAAAACACAAGAGCAGGAGACACTGATTTTGAGCACAATCCTAATTCTTTGGATTTTCTGAGAACTGGTCATCTGGTGTCAAACATGCCTTTTGTAGATGGATTTTCTTGGAGACCTTAATGTTGTATGTACTTTTGACTTAATTAGTGTTGTCCAGAGAAAAACATGATATAGGAATCCTTGCTTATGGATTTGAGGTCAGTGGCTTATCATACCAAGGTATGCTTTTAATCACTAACTTAAAACTCACTTTTAGACGTACAATGTAAAATAGTAAGCCATTTATTTAAAACATTACAAAGACCCTAAATGACAAATTTATAGTAGGATTAATATTATTTGTTGCAAAATATATATATTGCAGTTATATATTCTTATTATTGCAAAAAAATAAAAAAATGGCTATCTTGTAGAACTCAGTATCACAATGCTCCTATCACCTATCTGCTGTGTCTTTATGACTGACTTATCTACCATTGATCTACTTACTGTATATATATCTAACATATATTGTCTATCAATCATGTATTTTATTATCAATGCATTATATGTGTGTATATATGCATACGTCTATCATTTATATATTATCTATTATTTGCCAGTCTATTTATCATTTATGTATCATCTCCCTTTAAAATTCATTCTTTTAGACCAGTCTCAGTTAATATTTAGGAGAAAAAGAGTTGAAATAACATGCCCTTTGCAATAGACAGCATTTTAGGCAACATTCCTGTAGACCATAAGAATTCTCTCACTTAATACAATTAGAAACTACATATAATACAGAAAACTACTCAATATAGAAAAAAGAAACCTACACTGAAGTATTATGCAGCATGAAATGATGACTAATTCATTCTTTGTGTTTATTCACAACACCAATGAGGCAAATGTTGTAACTTTTGTATCTAAAGAATGATGGCAATTTGAGTTAATAACAGGGGATTAAATTGATAGACCAGTTGGTTGACTGTCTTCATGTTTAATGTCAGATATCAAAGAGTTTCCAGATTACATTACAGGTTATAATTAAGTGTGTTGGGTTAAACAACTGAACATTACTAGCTCATGTTACCATTTTCTGTTTCTCATATTTGTTTTTGTATAATTAAATAAATCCTGGAGGGCAGGAGCTCCAGAAAAAGACGAAAAGTTCCAAAAACAAACAAACAAACAAACAAACAAACAAAAAACAAGAACAAAAAAAAAAACAACAACTGAGACTTGGGGCCCTGAAAAGAATGATACTCCAACCAAGGACAGTGCATGGAGAGGACCTAAAACCCAGAGATAGCCCATAGACTCAGACTCCAAGTGGAGTCACTAGTAAAAAAAAGCAAGCTTTTTCTGACATAAACTCAGTAACAAGCTCTCCGATCACTTCCCCCTTGAGGTGCAGTCTTGCAAGGCCACAGAGGAAGACAATTCAACCAGTTCTGATGAGACCTGATAGGCTAGGGTCAAACAGAAGAGGAGAACTATCAGAGGTCTAGGGGAGGAGAATAGGGGAAGAAGAGGGAGGAATGGTGGGAATGGGAGAAGATGAGGAAGGAGGCCATAGTGGGGATACAAAGTGAATAATTTGTAATAAATGATAATAGTAAAAAATAAAAAATTACCATGGCAGCTTAGTGTCCAAGTGGGTTCCATACTAATGGGAAGAGGGACTGCCTCTGATTGGCCTGTTCTTTGATCACCTCCCCCTGATGGGAGAGCAGTCTTACCAGGGCACAGAAGATGACAATGCAGCCACTCCTGATGTGATCTGATAAACTAAGATCAGAGGAAGGAGAGGAGGACCTCCCCTATCAGTGGACTTGGGGAGGGGCATGCATGAAGAAGGGAGAGAGAGGATGGGACTGGGAGGGGAGGAGGGAGAGGCTTATGGGGGGACCCAAAGTGAATAAACTGTAATTAATAAAAATAAATAAATTTTTAAAAAATTAAAAAAATAAAAAATAAAAATTATAAAAATCCAAGCAATAGAAATCATATATAATAAAAAACTTAAAGTTGTTGAAAAATTAAGATACAACTTTGTTTGAATACGATTATTAAATATGCTGATAGATTAATACGTTTTTATACCTAGATGTGAACACCAAGGCACTTTCTTCATATTTTTCTTGTTGATAGAAGTGCCATTATTGACACTTTTATATGGATCAGTAACTTAGTACTGACACGATTAGATGTGTTAGGGTGGGTAAGGAAGAGGGCTGGGGGAGTGCAAGTTTCCCCTTTTCTGAGGTGAAGGAGAGGGGGAAAGGGGGAAGAGAGTTGGAGGACAGGACTGGCAGGAGAGGAGGAAAGGGACTTTGACTGGGGTGTAAAGTGAATGAGTAAGTAAATATATTCAATACAATTTTATTATCTGTAAAAAAAAGAAAATATATGATGTTTGTCAGAGGCTGGGACAGTAACGGGAGATGAGCAAAGGTAAATAGAGGCTGATGGAGCAAATTCCAGTGAAAAGTAAGACTTTCTAGCATGCTGTTGTACAGCAAGGAAACTTCTGTTGACACTGATAAAGCATCCATTTCCATCAACATGTGCTGTCACTTGAGTTTTTGATCTTAGACATTCTGGTAATTATAAGATGGAATCTCCGCCTCATTTTGATTTTTATTTCCTTGATGACTAAGGAAGTTGAGCATTTCTTTAAGTGCTTCTAGGCCATTTGATATTCCTCTGTTGAGAATTGTCTGTTTAGCTATGTACCCCAATTTTAATCAGATTATTTGGTTTGCTGGTGTTTAGCCCTCTGTCAGATAGGCTATATAGGGTTGGTGAGCTGAGTGAGGTAATCCAGACCCAGAAAGACAAATATGGTATATACTCACTTATAAGCAGATATTAGTCATACAGTACTCTATAACCATACTACAACCCACAGAACCAAAGAAGTGAAGTAACAAAGAGGACCCTAGGTAAGATGCTATGGAATCCATGTGTCCTCACACATGCAGATACTAAAAGAATAGAAAAAAATAATACTACAATTGACAGATCTAAAGAAGCTAATTAACAAGGAGGACCCTATGGAGGATGCAATTCTCATTCAGAAGTGTAAATTGAATAGATACCTGAAGAGTTTCAAGAAAAGGAACATGATAGCAGCCTATCATAGAGGTTTTCTGAAATACTCCATCCAGCAGGGGCTCAAAAAGAAGATAAAACTCACAGCCAAACTTCAGGAAGAGCACAGGAAATCTTATGGAAGAGGTTGGGGGATACAAAGTTCCAGAGGGGACAGGAAGTCCAGAAGACAAGAAGACCAAAAGAGCCAATAAATCTGGGCTGGGGGGGAGGAGGCTAAACTGATGCACCAACCAAGGACCATTTATGGAGATGACCTAGGCCCCCTTCTCAGATGTAGTCCATAGGCAGCTCAGTCTCCATGCTGATTCCTTAGTAAGGGTAGCAGGGCTGTCTCTGATATGGACTCTTCTGCCTGCTCTTGGATTACTTCCCCTGGGCAGGGCAGCCTTGACAGGCCACAGAGGAAGAGAATCCAAGCAGTCTTGAAGAGATTTCATAGCCTGTGGCCAGTTGTTAAGGAAGGAGGTCTCTCCCTTTCTATGGACTAGAGGAGGGGTATAAGGGGTAAGAGGAGGGAGGGTGGGACCAGGAGGAGACAAGAGAAGGGCTATTATGATCGGTATGTAAAAGAAAGGAAAGAAAGAAAGAAGGGAAGAAAAAAAGAAAAGAGGGAAGGAAAGAAAGAAAGAGAGAGAGAGAGAAAGAAAAGAAAAGAGTAGATATAAGATAAAAAATAAAATTAAATTTCTTATTCAAAGCTGATGGACCAGGGAGCTGACTTAGGAAGTAAAAGTGTAAAACAGGCAACAAAATATGCATGCCCACAGAGGTGGAAGACAAAACTCAATCTTAGATGACAGAGTCATCTGACTTTAACAAACATACGTACTTAGGCACGTGCACGCACTCGCGCACGTGCACATTCTAATAAATACAGGTAAGTTTTAAAAACACTTCTAGAGTGTATAATGATTAAAAATATCAAGAATGTTTTTATGTATTTCATGTTACATATAATCAAAATTATATACCATATGGTATTTATATCTATATAAAATCATATCAATTTTTTTATGTAATCATCACCTCATAAAAATCATCCAATTAAAACTCAATGAGTGATGGTGCAATTTTTAAACACTAATTTTAAACAGTCATATCTCTCACTAATGCCATTTACTGTAGTTACATAGCGTCTATTGATCCATTTAACTTGTTATTATATTTTCTTGTGTACAGCGTATTGAACTCTTATAATTTTTTCCATTATAACTTTCTTACCCTGGTGTCACTAAATTTCCAATGAATAGTATAGTGACATGTTTTGCAATAGGACACCTTCGATCTCTAAAACAAATTGCTGAACATTTCGTGAAAAGCCCAATGAACTAGCAGCCTGCAGACTTGAATCTTTGCAGACTGCTCTCCACAGTGCACACTATCAAGGCTGAAGTTCTCTGCAATTCCTTCCTTACTTGCTTCTTAATAACAAAGTAAATGGCTAGCTCTGGCTTTGTCTTTAGAGTCAAGCACACTTTTACAATTTTTTTTCTTTCTTTCTAGTAATCAGTGTATTTGTGATCTTGGGCAGGTCACTTGATTCTTCCGAGTGTGAGTTTCACTGGCAGCTAATTAAAAACTTGAAATACTGATTCAGAATATTCTGAGATGAGATTTCAACAGCATATGCAAAAGGTTTATCACGAGGGTGGCTCATTACAAAGCTTTAAATTTCTGTCATTAATGCCTTGCCATATTCGAGGGCAGAAACCTGAAATGTTCTTCTCTCCTCCTTAAGGGGGCTGTTTCTATACTATCTTTAAAAAGGCAAGTCCCTTCCTTTCAAATTCTGAGTATCTCATTTCTGCTTACAACTTTCCCTCGTTTGTTCTCTTCCATGTCTGTATATTGTGCTTTTCACAACCACTTCCTCCTTTGCATCTTTACTGGCTCCATTTTCTGTCATCAGCATAACTATGTAGTCTCTTCTCAGTCTCGTGTCTCAATACTTCACTTCAGCTTTATATTTTTATTGTATATAAAATTAAAAGGAGCCATCTACCCATGTTTTTACTACTTAATAAAACATCTTTCATGGACACTGTTTACTATGTAACCCAGAAATGACTACTGTGTCATTTCCCATAGTGCTCAGCAACACTAAGAAGAATGCAATGCCTTTCTTTCTTAAAGCTCTCCTTTTTCTTAGTTCTGCATGACCATTCCTTCCTGAACTGCTTCCTATAAGAGATGCACTCGATTTTAGTCTTCTTTTCTGGTGTCCTCATTTTCCCCGTTTTCTAAATTGAGGTCATTCGGGATTTTGCCTTGTCTTATCTACAGTCTATTTCCACAAATATTTATATTTATTTCCATTATTTTCTTAACTTTTTATTATGTCTATATAAATATTTTTGAAGACACTTGATAGCTATAGATAGACTAATGTATCTTAACTAGAGAATACATAGATACATAAATGATAGATCAATGGGTGGATACATAATGGATAGAACATAGAGCATGGTTCCTGTTGATCTGCCCACTTCCCTTTACCGCCCTACCTCCTTACTATCTTCTTTGGATATCTGGTAGTTTTCCTCAAAGAACTTTTCTTAATTTGGAAATTAACCATATGGCTTAGTTTTGCTCTTTTTAAATTTATTATTATTATTACTATTAATTACAATTTATTCACTTTGTATCCCAGCTGTATCCCCTCCATCATCTCCTCCCGGTCCCACCCTCTCTCCCTCTTCCCCCCTATGACTCTCCCTTAGTCCGCTGATAGGGGAGGTCTTCTTCCCCTACTATCTGACCCTAGTCTATCAGGTTTCACTATGCCCCCAAATATGGGCTCCTGCATGTGTAAAAAATACATTACTAAAGCTTAAATCACACAGCAACCCCAACATTTTAAAACTGGAGGACTTCAACACCCTACTCTCTCCAAGGACAGATCATCTTATCGAGACAGAAGCTAAATAGATAAATAGTGACACTTACTGAGGTCTTGAATCAAATTGACATAAAGATGTCTATAGAACTTTTCACCCAAACACAAAAGAATATACCTTCTTCTCAACCCCCCATGGAACCTTCTCCAAAACTGACTATATGCTCAGGCACAAAGAAAGAATCAACAGATAAAAGAAATTGAAATAATCCCTTGTAACCCTATCAGACCACCATAGTCTAAAAGTAGACCTCAACAACAACAGAAATAACAAAAAGTCTACACACACATGGAAACTAAGCAACTCTCTACTAGTTTCACTCCTTACTGCCTGAACATGGGGGCTAAGTAGACCACGGAACGTTTATGTTTCTCTCTTGTGCATGCTATGTTTTTCACTTACCAGGAACTTAAAATTTTAGAAAGAACAAATGTAGATTTAAAAAAAAAATCTTTTTATTTGCTTCAAGAATAATGTCTGGCTAGATTAGTCAAAATAATAGCTTCTAAAAGAATGAGATCTTCCATTAACAACAAATGAAATCAAAGCCGCAATTAAAACATGGCTGAAGAGGCTTTTCATGAATCAAAGGCAGACCAATATCCTTAGAAGTAAAGAAACAACAGAGATTTAAAATGCTATGGTAGTTTATATTGCCATACAACCACATACTGGAAGGATGTTTGTTCTTTTCTTCTCACAATACTAATTGGAATAGAAAAAAAAATGGAATTTAACCTTTTCTACCCCTATAAATACAGATTGAGACAATTAGGAAAGAAAGGGAGATACAAATACGCTAGTGTGTTCTCTCCATTTCTATGTGTTTATTTCCATATTTTGAGTAAACTAAGGAAATACATGATTGCTACTCGTACAAAAGCAATGTGTAATGTTTTCTGTGCTACTGCAAGAAATACATGTTCTTGATAATGAACCACCTTAATAATGAAATTCAAATATTTAGTTCTCAGTAGGCTCTCACAGGCTTAAAGATGTAACATTAGCTGATAGTCTGTTCTGTGTTATATTTTTTCATTATCTTTTGAGCTTTAGTTACATGCATTTATATGTTCTGATTGTCTAATCATGACTATTATATCTTTTATTTCTGATCCCTTAGCTTGGTGATCAGATGAAATGCAATTCCCCGTTCAAGAATGGAATCTGTCCTACAGAGCATTGAGAGTAATCTAGTCTCTGCCATGGAGCCACAAAACCAATTGAGGCAATTTTAGTCTTCAGAGCAGCAAGATACCATTTAGTAATTTACCTCCTTTGGGGCATTAATTGGTGCCTCTGAGCACTGGAAGAGTTAATTTACCTCGTACGGTGAACACTTGAATCCTGAAGAAGTGGATTCAGTGGCTCTGAAAATAAAGTAAGATTGAGACAGAAATTGAAAGTAACTGAAATCTGGCGTTATAACACATGTTCAAGAGAAAAGAAATATAGTTAATATGTCATTTTTTATTACACAGATATTTTAGGGACTTGTAGATATTAAGCTTTATGTACTTTTCTTCTCATTCTAAGCCATGAATTCTGACTACAAAATATTGACACATTTGTAATTAACATAGGATGCTGAGCCAGTCTTAAAGATCATGGTGCTATGCAGTAATTTTCTAGGATACTCTCTGTGCAATTTAACTAAAAGCAAAGGAGAGAGAGTAATGAATGTGCCTGACAAGTGTGTGCCATCTGCAAATGCCTCACCATTGTATTTGGCCATAAAATAAAGAATCACTATCTCACTGCAGTCACCAAAGGGCAAGGGCCACTTCAAACTGAAAGGATTCATTTGTTATCGACCAATTTCCGTGAAAGTGAAAAATCTCCTTGAGAATACCTGTTAATGTCACAATATGCAATTATTCCAGAAGAAAACATCTGTGACGTTCAAACTGGTTTTAAGCCCCAAGAAAGAATTAAAGCACTTTCATCTCGATGGAATGTAAGATCAGCTGATTCAGTTCTTGACCAACCTGTAAGATAACTTTCTGCGCTAAAGGCCAACACAAGTTTAGATAGAATACCATCAACAGAAATTGTCTCCAAAATCTGTTTTCATCTTTTTTAAATCACAATAATGCTTGGATTTACCTGGTAATGTTTATTTTAATAAAACCTGGTAATGTTTATTATATAGGATATATAAATATCCTATATCTTTACCTTCTACTGTAACATTTTTTAAAATAACACCAGGGGTTTATTAGAGCCAATTAGTGATTAAGGTCTTATTCTTATTTTGTGGTGGTCAAATATATAATTGCCTTTAGGAGATGGTAATAATCTTCATTGAAAACAATATGCACCTTGCTGTACTCCCACGAAAGGGAACGTTCCCTGGCACAGAGAAGAAATGGTTATTTCTGTCAAAGGAGACAGGGATTTTTAGAGCTGTTGTACTAGGAAGAAAGTAAGAAATCCAGACATCTGAAAGTAGGTCAGCATGGCTGGAGCTCAGATTATATCAGGGAGCTAAATGGTAGGCATAAAGTTTCTACAAGCCAGCAGAATTCTTGCACTGTGGTTTCTTTATTCTAAGTTCAGGTATGGAACAGTATCTCATGACCACTGGGATTCTAATGCAAAGAAATAAATTTCTGTCACAACTGTATATCAAGGAAACCAACCCAAATAGATTATAGAGAAAAGGGAAAACACTAAATCCATATCAAATATTATCAAGACTTCTAACATAGCTGCAACCCTTGTGTTCTTACACAAACACATGTGCCTACACACACATTCATTGAATATAACTTTTAAAGCACAGGGAATACTTTTATCAAAGTCAAATGCCATAATATATTCTTGTTATTAAAATTCCTTCCTGGGTTGGTGAATAAAAGCAATGTCTTGTTAAGGTTCCCAACAACAAATGGAGGCATGATACCTCCAAATTTCATGCACTCTAGGGAAGTAATAAGTTTGTTTTACTTACTACAGTAGTGCATGCGCTCTCCCCAGAGGGAGAAACTGGCAAGACTCCACCCAGTTCTAATGGTGGCTTTCTATAGGCACATAGGCACCTCCTCTAGTCCTTCTGCACTCACTTCCTCTTACTTCTCCCCCAAGACCTTGAGGCAAAATGCAATTAAAGTAGAATTGCATAGGGCTGGTTAGGGGTGTGGATATTGAGCTGAGAGTGCCAAGAGCCTTCCTGTTCCCTCCTCTTATGGGGGAAGTAAAAAGTCAACAGGTCCAGTTACAAAAAGAAGTAGAATTTCTGAAAATGACCACAGTTGGGTTTCCAGGATAGTCCAGTAAAATAACGCTATTATCTTACCAGAATTAATATTTGTACACTACTCATCTTTATATATAAATATTTCAGAAAGAGAGAGACTGAACTTTTCATTAAAACATTACGGCTTCCTAAAAGCCTACCAAAACACACACAAAGCCCTATAGCAATTCTGACATTCGATTGAGTGGCAGCTGCACCTAGTTATGACAATCTGCCAGTGAACAAGAGCTTGCCCTAAAGTCATAAAGGACAATATGTTGCTTGCTCATTAGAGTGCACATTGATTACAAAATATTCAAGAGTCAGGATTATAGCCTTTTGATGTTGGATGGGCTAGAGATTAAGGAATCGAAGGGTTATATTTCCATGGATGAGAGGACTGGGGTCTGAGAAATGAAAGCAGGATGCTTACCATCCTCAAATGTACTTCTTGAGTACAGAGTAAGTTTCTTTAGAAGACTCCTGAAGCACGCCCCCCCACCCCAGTGTCTAGCATTCTCACAGTAAAATAAAAATAATCTTCATATCCTTTTTAACAACTCATACCCTATGTGTGCTCTATGGCACTGGCATTCTGCCAAAACCCACACATGCATTTTTTTAATCTCTATTATTTACAAATTATGAGGTCATCTTTCTGAATTAAGAATTCTTCATGTAGTGTAAACAAAATAAATGGCATCATAGCTTCCTCTAACACAAACTACTCTTTTAAATTGAAATCAGCCACAACCAGCAAAATTAAAAGCAGCTGCTTTCCAGAAGAGATTTATTGACTCACAGCTCATGGTCTTCCTGGGCATCATCTTAACGAAGAATTGCATATGTTACCTGATCATGCTTACTCATGGGGAAAGTACCAAAATCCACTACATAAAACATAGCCACACATAAGCACACATAGGCAGGCATGAACACACACACACACACACACACACACACACACACACACACACACATTGCCTTTCAGTGTTCAAACTACTGGGTTCTTTCATACTTTATGTAGAGTCTGTTTCTTAAGGTACAATCACCTCAATTTCAGGTTATTTTAAGTATAGTACTAAATAATCCTCATTAGATTGCTTCATTTCACTATGAAAATAAAAGAGCACTCAAACCTAGTTGACTTTGTACAATAATGAATTCCAATCAACCATCCTTAGCCTGCTGTTATTGGGACTCTTTGTTCATGTTAATACTATCGTTCACACTGTAGATAATGGAGCAATAATGATTTCTTTTAATCTTTTTTTCATTAGATCCCGTAGAGCTCTAACCTTCAACATTAATCCTTTCTTAAGTCATGACTATGTGTGCGATCTTTAGTCAAACCAGATTCTAAGAGCTCAGTGTTGCTTACTCTGAAGAGGCAGCAAGTTGCCCTAATGATTCAGTCATCACAGGAGGCTGATGTTACAGTAAAAATGTTCTTCTTGGTGAGAAGGTAGAGTCCTAGCTGAGTTATGTCGTCTGCAGTGGTTGTAGGCTTAGAGGTGACTTCGTGAGGTCATCTTTTGGATTACTAGGTTTTCTCTTTCTGATACTTAGAGAAGAATCAACTATAAGTGTCGGAAGGTCCAAGTGTGTGTGTATGTGTGTGACTGGCTGTGTGACTGGCGGCTATATGAATTACCATTTTTCAGGAAATAATATCTGTGGTCACATGTACACATTCTACAGAACACTTCTCATTCCTCAGTAAGAATAAATTGAATAAGATTATAAATTTAACTGTTGAGACTGGAAAAAGAACTAAATCAGTAAAATATATGCTGCTTAAATTTGAGGGCCAATCCCAAGGACATACTATAAAAATCTAGAAATGGGAGCACATGAATGTACCGCCAAACAGGGATGCAGATTCAGACAGGCTGCTGGAATCTGCTAGTCAGTAATCAGAGTTTGAATTAGTTCAAACACCAGATCTCAGTCAGATAGTGTATGAAAAACCAGGGTGGGTGTTATAGAGATACACCATGTGAGGTTGTCTTCTGGTCCCAATACACAATAATATGCACACAAAAACATACAAGATTACAGGAAAACACACAGAAACACAGGTGTGGACACACACACAACCATACACAAATTAATGTACATCACATACCCATACACTCCTGCCCATACAATGAGTGACCATGCATATCTATTTAAAATTTTCCTCATAACTGTCATTTAATCTTCTTTCCTACTCACACATGAAGCCAAAAATTCACTTTCTACTGACTTTTATTAGTTATTCTTTCAGCAACATCTACTTTCAATAGTCCCTGACACACTTAAAATAAGGTAACACATCACTGAAGTATTTTTTCTTTATTATTATTATTATTATTATTATTATTATTTACATTTTATTAACTCTGTATCCCAGCTATATCTAGCTCCCTCCTTCCCTTCCAAACCCTCCCTCCCTCCCTCATCTCTTCCTTGCCCCTTTCCAAGTCCACTGATTGGGGAGGACCTCCTCCCCTTTCATCTGATCCTGTTTTATCAGGTATCTTCTGGCTGCAAAGTCCTTCTCTGTGGCCTAGCAGGACTACTCCTTCCTTGGGGAGTGGGGAGGTCAAAGAGCCTTCCATTGAGTTCCTGTCAGAAACAGTCCCTGTTCCCCTTACTATGGGAAACCAGTTGGTTACTGAGCTACCATGGGCTTCATCCAAGCAGAGGTTCTAGGTTATATCCATACATGGTTCTTGGTGGAGTGTTAGTCTCAGAAAAGACCTGTACCCAGATATATTTGATCCTTGTGGAGCTCCTATCCTTTCAACATTCACTGAAAGACCTAATTGCTAGTACCTGGTTACAACCATATCTGGACAATATAAACATATTTAATATATTTTCTTTGGCCTGCTCAACTTCACCTTACAGGCATGAGTCTACCCCTCCTCTTGACTATTTCTGGGACAGAATGTTTCTGTAGTTGAACCTGGAAGTGCAAAGGAAACACCTCCCTATACCCCAAATTAACAAGAAGTGTCCAGAGGCTATTAATTAGTAAGCAATGGGGTCATGAGATGTGAGGGCACAAGCAAAGCATTCTAACAGCAGGTAAACAGTAGGAAGCTCCATCTTATAGGATAGACTGTAGAAATGCAATTACAAGTTTAGTAGAAGGGCTTTACACAAGCCCAGGATGTGCTTTTGAACACTTACTAGTGGTAACTGTAGAAACTGACATATCTGTGATGTCTATGCGTAGAGCTGAAAAAAACATAGTCTACCATTTGAGTTTCAGGTATGCAGATGTGTATTTGGACATAGATTGGTTCATGTGTATATGTATGCATGTACTTGTTGCAAAAATGAAGTTTTGTTTTGTTTTTGCTAGTAAACATTCATTTCTTGTTTGCAATGGGCAGGGAAATCATGGCATTAGTTTTGATGTTGTCATTGGGAGAATGTAAAAATGAGATCCCCGCTCAACTGGCAGAGCACCAGAGACTTTTAGAAGGAAGTAAAAAACGCTCAAAACAAACAAACAAACAAAACAACAACAACAAACTGACAACTTGATGAACACATTCATCTTCCTGTTAAGTTTTCATCAGATGATGGCCTTAATTAAGAACTCTATGTGCATCCAGACATGGAAAATTATGCCTGTAATTGTAGAGCTGGAGAAGCAGAGGCAAGGAGGTCAGAAGTTGAAGATCACCCTTGAATATATAACAGAGCAAATTAAAGAGCAGCTTGGGCTCAGAAAGACATGTCTTAAAACAGAGGAGGACATTGCAGCCAGTCCTGATGAGACCTGATAAACTAGGGTCAGATGGAAGGGGAGAAGGACTTCCCCTATCAGTGGACTTAGAGAGGGGGAGGGAGGAGATGAGGGAGGAAGGGTGGGATTGGGAAGGAATGAGGGAGGGGGCTACAATTGGGATACAAAGTAAATAAACTATAATTAATATACAAAAAATAAAAATAACAATAAAAAACATACTAAAACAAGGCCAAGATGGCTCAGTGAGCAATTGCTTTGGGTACTCTGAAGCTTCAGGACCTTAGTTTGATCCATGTCACACATATGGTAAAAAGAGAAAATAATTCCACAAGTTGTCCTTTGTCCTCCTCATGGATACACACACACACACACACACACACACACACACACACTACATAAATGTAAAATAATACAAAATATTTCAGTGCTGTTGTGTGTATGTTAATGGACTTACACTTTCTACTTACACCAGCTTAACTGAGAATATTAAGTAAGAAACAGCGCAGTCTTGTATTTTTTGTCATGACATCAATAAAGTTTATCTACCCAATATCTCCGGATTACGAGGAACTCTATCGCTCTAAAGCAGATAAAAAGAGTTCACCACCAGAGGCTTATTGGAATGGCATCCAGTGCTCAGACGACATGTGATGAAGTTGTTTTAAATAATGCAGAGCTGACTCCACAGGGCGTTTCGTGGCCTTGGAAGAAATAATGAGGAGGAGGTTGCCCCTGTGTTCTTGGAGCCTCATGCTGTTAAATAACATTTATTTCAGATATGCGCCACAATCAGCATCACCCCCTGCTGGTCCCATAATTAGACATAAATCAATTAAATAAAATAATTGCGTTCTGCTATGACTAAAATCAATCATTTGCATATGTAAATTACCACCTCTGAGTCTGTGTTTTGTTTTCCCTCTCTATGATTAAAGGGTAGAGGAATGGATGAAGAATAAGAGCCAATAAAGTCAGTTTGATGTGTTGTGTGTAGGAAAAAAATAATGCTTCAAGTGGGAAGTAATTAGAAATCACATCTTCTTAGATTGTGTATTTGTGTATAGAACAAACCGACACAGAGCCAGCTGTTTAGACATAATTTTTCCTTGCTTTTAAATTTGTTTTAAATAAATTCATGACAGTACAAATACTTCACATTAAACATGCTTTTAAAATTATAATGACTATTAACAGAGAACAAACTTGTGTTAGCTGTTTTAAGTATTTCAGAGCCTATTTAAAAATGAGGTGCATGTGTGTGTATGATGTGAAAATACTATGAAACTAATGCTTGAAACTGCTCATTGAAAGAAGAGTTGAGTAGGAAAGGTAAATGACTGGGCTGGAGGCATCATGCTGGTCTGGCTAGAAATAATGTGGCTTTGGCACTTTGGACATCTCAGGGTTTGTGTGTGTGTTAAATATACGTGTGTGTGTGTGTGTGTGTATGTGTGTGCTCATGTTCTCCCTTTCTCTGATATATCATTTTGTGATGTAATGACAGTGAAAAACTTCACCTCCACTGTGCCTTTATTCATTGCAGTCAGGGAGTTGGAGATAGAATAAAACATTTCAGTGATTTCAATATGTGTTGTATTAAAAATGCTTCTAATTAAACAAGAGGACTCTGATGTCTTCTAAAGAACAAATTCTATTGGTCATTTATTTCATATGTCATTTGCAATACTCTAAACTACAGGAGGAAAGATATGTGTTCTTTTTTTTAATTAAATTTTTATTTTTTTAAATATTAGTTACAGTTTATTCACTTTATATCCCAGCTGTAGCCTCCTCCCTCATTCCCTCCCATTCCCACTCTCCCTCCCTCATCTCCTCCCTGCCCGTTTCCAAGTCCACAAAATCTCTACAATGGAAAAAAAAAAGTCTTAGCATGCACAAAACACAGAGAGAGAGACAGACAGAAACTGAGAGACAGAGAGACAGAGAGGAGCACGGTGAAAGCATGGTCTGTCATTCTGGGCTAGTTTAATGCTCAATGTCTGGTCTGTAGCAACTCCACAATGCCCAGTCTTGACTGCACTGAGCCCGCTCCGTAAAATACATGTCTGGCTTTCTTAACTATCTCATGTGAAGAGCTGAGATTTGTTGAATTTTAAATTTGATCTAATTAGTAGCTTTAAGACTAAAAATGGAGAAGCAGCTGTTTCATGACCTTGCTTTGTAACATTTCTTGCATATTGTTCTCCAGACTCATCTAGAATTTCCTTTCAAGTTAATTAATGCCAGATTTTCATATTTCTAATTATTTGTCATTAACGTTTTAGTTATTTTGTTATGTTTTTTTCTCTTAGTGATTTTAATGTTTGTTACTGGTGGAATCAATTTATTATGGCCAGGTAAAGTCAGGCAAATACCATTTCAAGGGAACCTGTGAATTATGAGTGCTAACCTTGTGTAAGAAGGTTTGTAAGAAATGTCAGGTTAAAATGCAGACAAAGATCCAAGATGAATTCAATTATATTTCTTAAAGAAGTAACCTCTACTTTATGAAATTATCTCCTTGGATATCAAATATTTGTCACTCTTGGGAACAATTTAATTTGATAAAGATACTGTATTGGAATTGGAGCTCCAGCAAAGGCAGTTTAGAGCTTAGAATTTGACTAGTTTTTTGTCTGTGTTGGTGAGGTGACAGTGTCGTCTGAAACATGTATGTCACCTTGGTGCTAGAGTTAAGAGCTTAGTACAAAGGAAATTGTTGTAAGAGTTTGAAAGGTGGGCCTATAAGATGTCTCTGCGGGTGAAGGAGCTTACCTTACAGTGCCCACATGGTGAAGAAAAAAAGAATTCCAATTCCTGCAAGTCATCCTCATAGTCCCACATGAAATGAAAGCACCTACACAGGAGCATACATACACGCACGCGCACACACACACACACACACACACACACACAAGTGGCTAAATAAATTGAAAAGTGATTTTTAAAACTGGATGTTTAATTGCCTAGAAACGTTGCACTTTCTATTTTGTACAATTGTGTCTTTATATATATATTTCTTTAATATTTATGATTTTAGTTACAGAAAAGCAATACATCTATATTTCCTATCTGTATTCTGCCAGATGTATGTCTCTGCACCTTATGTAAAGTTACAATTGGCTGCACACTTGGGAAGAGCTTATAGTCCCAGTAAGTGATTGAGATAATCAGCCTCCTTTATTAATTATGATAATGATTTAGGCATAAGAAAGAATTCTAGTCTGATATATTACCTCTAGCCTCTACACAGTGAAAAGATAATGATCCAAAAACACAAAAATATGAGATGAAAGTTTTTCTTGTATGTATTGGAAATTAAAAATGGGAAGCTATTTCAGAAAATTAATGAAGCTTCTTTCACTACAGATGGTCTCAAATAAACACAAAGTTTCTAAGAAATCACAATTTAGTGTTTCAGACACTACTGTCAAATCTTCATTTTTATTTTAAACATTCATGATTATTTAATATTTTTAAAAGTTTAACAGCCTAAGTGTGGTCTATTTTATCAGGTACATACAAATATAAAATCACAGATGTAAGTGGGCTACCACTGTGGTGTTTTTCAGATCATTTACATGGTGCAACGTTTGATCAGGCTAAACACACCTCTCCAAACACTCTGACAGGTAGGTTAAAGGTTTAAAAAGTGAATTTGAATAGCTCTGTCAGGTAACTGCAGCTGTACTGGTCCTCCTAAAGATTATTGCAGCAAAGCCTACTGTGTCAATGTTGAACAAAACACACCATTTGTTTAGGATTCTCACTTTCAAATATGTGACAAGCCAAGGAATGTTTTCTGTAAAGGAGCTCAGGAAACAGAGAATGAAACCAGTCACATCTTTGTGATGGCGTGTGCTGGTTTGAGAAGCATATGGATGCAGTTGCAGTGCTTTGAAACATGTAATGCTTGGAAACCATAACACACTGTCCAACATTAATGCATGTTTTTCTTAAGCAATCTCCTCACATAACTTGCAGCCCATCTTTTAGCAATGAGTAAACAATACAATCTCTTATAAAACCATTAACAGAACAGACATATAAAATATTGTAAATTAAATGACAAAAGTGATTTTTGAAAAACTCAATGATTTCTAGATCCCAATTTAGAGAAAAAAAAACATTAATTGAGACATTCAGGTCTTTTTGATATATCTGAGATACAGAGTTGTGCAAGGGGATTTGGAGTAAGAATAATGAAAATTCATTTGTCAGTCATGTTGGTATATGTTTTATTTCCACCATTGGTGAAGCAGAGGCAGGTGGATCTCTACATGTACGCATATAAAAATACCAGAAATGGTTGGTTATCTGTCAATCTTCTTGATCAGTATTCATGATTAATTTACCTTCAGTATTAATATCAGAAAAATAGTCGCTCTTTGCAAAGTCTTATTTTATCTTCAGGTGCCCTAAGATGCCCATCTGTAGCAGCTAATAATGGAGAATTCTTATTGGTTGTGACTCCTCAAATAAGGTCATTTTTCTCCTCTCAGCTGCTACAAAGTACAGTAACAGGCAGGCCAGCATTTCTGCTCTGGGTGTGGACTTAGTTGCTGAAGTTTCCTTTGTGTGTACTTTGAACTGTGTACATTTATTTATAGATTAGACCAACAAAAATTACTTAGAATTTTTGAAGAGTATATCAGAGACATTGTGCAGCTGTCTCTCACCATGGAAAGAGAAACATATACCTACTTTTCTAAAGAAATCTATGAATGGGGAACAGAGCTAAACAGAGAATTCTCGAAAGAGGAATATCCAATGGCAGAGAAACACTTAAAGAAATGCTCATCCTCATTAGCCATCAGGGAAATGCAAATCAAAACGACCCTGAGATATCACCTTACACCCATCAGAATGGCCAAAATAAAAAACTCAAGGGACAACACATGCTGGAGATGATGTGGAGAAAGGGAAACCCTCCTCCACTGCTGGTGGGAATGTAAACTGGTACAACCACTCTGGAAATCTATCTGGCGCTTTCTAAGACAATTAGGAATAGTGCTTCCTCAAGACCCAGCTATACCACTGCTAGGTATATACCCAAACTTTGCTCAAGTACACAAAAGGGATATTTGCTCAACCATGTTTATAGCAGCTTTATTTGTAATAGCCAGAACCTGGAAACAACCCAGATGTCCATCAACGGAGGAATGGGTACAGAAATTGTGGTATTTTTACACAATGGAATACTACTCAGCAATCAAAAAGGAGGAAATCATGAAATTTGCAGGCAAATGGTGGGATCTAGAAAAGATCATCCTGAGTGAAATATCCCAGAAGGAGAAAGACAAAAACGGTATATACTCACTTATATAGACCTATAAGAGATGATAAACATAATGAAATCTATACACCTAAAAAAGATAATCAAGAGAGCAGACATGGGGTAAGATTATGAATCCTCGTTTAGAAAGACAGATGGGATGCGCATTGAACATTGACAGGAGTCTAATGAGTGCATTTGAAAGACTCTAACTAGCAGTGTTTTCAAAGCAAAGACTCATGACCAAACCTTTGGCAGAGTACAGGGAATCATAAGAAAGAAGGGGAGTTAGTCTGATGAGGAAAGGATAGGAGCTCCACAAGGACCAAATATATCTGGGCACAGGGTCTTTTCTGAGACTGACATACAACCAAGGACCATGTATGAATGTAACCTAGAACCTCTGCTCAGATGTAGCCTGTGGTAGCTCAGTAACCAATTGGTTTCCCATAGTGAGGGGAACAAGGACTATTTCTAACTCAATGGAGTTAGAACTCAATGACTGGCTCTTTGGGCTCCCCACCCCCCAAGGGAGGAGCAGTCCTGTTAGGCCACAGAGGAGAGCTTTTCAGCCAGTCCTGAAGATACCTGATAAAACAGGGTCAGATAAATGGGTAGGAGGTCCCCCCTACCAGTGGACTTGGCAAGGGACACAGTGGAGATAAGGGAGGGAGGGACTGGGAGGGAATGAGGGATCAGGACACGGCTGGGATACAGAGTTAATAATAAAATGTAACTGATAAGAAAAAAATAAAATTCAAAACAAACAAACAAACAAAAAAACCAAACAAACAAAAAATGTAATCTATGGTTGGCATAATCTATTATTTTCCTTAAAAACTGACTTCTTCCTCAAGTCCCTCTAGGCATGTAGAATATAGCTGCCCTTCATAGAATATTTGGGCAAATGTCAATGACAATGACTGGGTTTATAATATATGTTGCAACCAAAGAACAAGAATCTTGTAAAACCGAAAATTATTTTCACATTTCACTCTCTTTATTGTTTCGTTCACAATGAGACATGTAGGCATATAATTAATCCTCCGGTGATCATTGTTAGTAAATAATGAAAACATTTATTCATGATTCCTTTTGACTGTTTCTTAGATGTAAGTTTCTATTTGGAAACTTCTCTGAGATCCCTTGAAAATTGGCACTTGGGGATAATTGAATATGTGACATTTTGAAGGGTAACTGCTGACTTCTGATTGAGCAGATACATAAATAAGAAGTTATTAAATAAAATGAACAGTTGGTTCAAAGTCACTACAACAAAGAGCAAACATTTTCAGAATCATTACCCCTCACAAAATATTTAAGACTTCATAATTAATTTAAACATCCCTTCAGGAAATTGATTTCCTGATGTTTCCAATGTTGTTTTGTAGCACAGTGCAACAGTGTAAATACAGAAGAGATTAGAATGGCTTCTTTTGTTTATTTTTTTTAGTTTATTTTCTTATTTATGAAACAAAGCAAATATATCTACAAAAGAAAAAATATATATCTTTGCTTATACAACTGACATTTTGAATTATTTAGGCATTTGGTAACCAAATATCACTGTATCTTTAAAAACTTAAAGAACATATTCACTGGTAAGGCATTTTGTTTTGTTTTGTTGTGAGTGTGTAAATATGTTTAGCAATAACAGATGCACAAATTAGTTTTATGTTTCTCAATGAAAATGTTTTTAAGTAGATGAACACTTGTTTTCTGATGTTGACAAAATTATTTGAACTCGATAACAACTTGAAAATATCAAAGGCAGCATGCATATTGTATTTTACTCTGTAAAAATATTATTCTGCATTGTGTCAGAAAAAGACTACACATTCTTAAGAATCATTTGTCTTAAACTTGACCGTGGAGAAACTCCTGATCATTGCTTGTGTCTCACTTAAGTGGTTTTCTTTTAGAAATAGACATCATTAAAAGAGATTACTAGAAATCCCCTGTAAAATTATGTTTGGCTGAAAAAAACTTACAGAATGAGATTTAGTAGTGTCCTCTGCACATTAGGTAAAGCAAGTATTCACTGGTTTTAACCTCAAAGCTTCAGCTACCATTTCCCCTAAATTTATAAGCCACTATATCTAATCTGTTTGCTTTTCCCCCAGCAACTGCATAGACTCCTACCTTGAGGAGTCTGGTCTTCTTATGCTTAAGTAGAGATTTTTTGAGTGATGTATTGTCAGTTTTAGCAACATACACCAACATCATCAAGAAAGATTGAGACACTTTAAAATAATTCCATGACTTCAAACAGTCCTTGGCGTATTCTTGGTGGAGGAATCTGGTGAATCATTAAATGGGAAACTTAATATGTAATATAAAAATATTTTGTAGAAAATACACAGATAGAATTTGGAAAGTGAAAATTCAGGCAAATATAAGATGTTGCTGAGATATTTTACTGCAATATAATTGATCAGGACCATGAGAGTATGTTCAAATTTAAAATCTCCATTCTAATAGGATCTCAAGGGCAGGCTGTTTGACCCCCACCCCAGGGGAGGAGCAGTCTGTTAGGCCACAGAGGAGGACTTTGCAGCCAGCCCTGAAGATACCTGATAAAACAGGGTCAGATGAAAGGGGAGGAGGTCCTCCCCTATAAGGGGACTTGGAAAGGGGCAGGGAGGAGACCAGGGAGGGAGTGTGGGGTTGGGGAGGGAATGAGGGAGCGGGATACAGCTGGGACACAGAGTTAACAAAATGTAACTAAAAAGAAAAATAAAATAAAAAAAAATCTCCATTCTGAAGAGTTGAGGGACAGTTGAGGGACATCTGATTTGCTTCCAGATTCTGGCTATTACGAATAAAGCTGCTACGAACATGGTTGAGAAAATATCTTTGTTGGGGACTTGAGCATCTTTTACATATATGCCTAAGAGTGCCATAGCTGGATCTTGAGGAAGCACTATTCCTCATTGTCTGAGAAAGCACCAGACTGGTTTTCAAAGTGGTTGTAGAAGTTTACATTCCCACCAGCAATGGAGGAGGGTTCCCCTTTTTTCCACATCCTCTCCAGCATGTGTTGTCACTTGAGTTTTTACAACCATCACTATTCTGATGGTTGTAAGGTGAAACCTCAGGGTTGTTTTGATTTGCATCTCCCTGGTGACTAAGGAGGTTGAGCATTTAAGTGTTTCTCTGTCATTCAATATTCCTCTGCAGAGAATTCTCTGTTTACTTCTGTACCCCATTTTTAATTGCATTATTTGGTTTGTTGGTGTTTATCTTCCGAAGTTCTTTATATATTTTGGGTATAGCCCTCTGTCATATTTAAGGTTGGTGAAGATCCTTTCCCAGTCTATAGGCTGTCTTTTTGTTCTGATGAAAGAGTCCTTTGCTTTACAGAAACTTTTCAGTTTCATGTGGTCCCATTTATTGATTGTTGATCTAAGAGCCTGTGCTGTTAGTGTTCTGTTCAAGAAGTTGTCTCCTGTGCTAATGAGTTCAAGGCTCTTCCCAACTTTTTCTTCTAACAGGCTTAGTGTGTCTGGTTTTAAGTTGAGGTCTTTGATCTACTTGGACTTTAGTTTTGTGTAGGGTAATAAATATGGATCTGGATGTCTCCTATGAGTGACCTTTGGGAGGGACACAGAAGGAGATGAAGGAGGGAGGGTGGAATTGGGAGGGGGCAAAGGAGGGGGCTACAGCTGGGATACAAAGTAAATAAATTATAACACGTAAAAATGTATAAAAAAGAATATATAAAGAACTCAAGAAATTAGATACCAACAAACCAAATAATCCAATTAAAAATGGAGTACAGACCTAAACAGAGAGTTCTCAGCTGAGAAATATAGAATGGCAGAGAAACACTCAAAGAAATGTTCAATATCTTTGGTCATCAGGGAAATGCAAATCAAAACAACACTGAGATTCCATCTTACACCTATAAGAACGGCTAAGATCAAAAACCCAAGCAAAAGACTACACAGCAGAGTATCAAAGCAGATGCTGAGACTCACAGCCAAATTTTGGGCAGAGTGCGGGGAATCTTATGAAAGAAGGGAGAGATAGAAAGATCTGTAGAGGACAGAGCTCCACAAGGCGAGCAACAGAACCAAAAAATGTGGGCATAGGGGTATTTTCTGAGACTGATACTCCAAACAAAGACTATGCATGGAGATAACCTAGAACCCCTGCACAGATGTAGCCCATGGCAGCTCAGTGTCCAAGAGGGTTCCTTAGTAATGGGAACAGGGGCTGTCTCTGACATGAACTCAGGGGCTGGCTCTTTGATTACCTCCCTCAGGTGGGGAACAATCTTACCAGGACACAGAGGAAGTCAATGAAGCCAGTCCTGATGAGACCTGATAGACTATGGTCAGAAGGAAGGAGAGGAGGACCTCCCCTATCATTGGACTGGGAGAGGGGCATAGGAGAAGAAGAGGGGGTGAGGGTGGAATTGGGAGAGGATGAGGGAGCAGGCTACAGCTGAGATACAAAGTGAATAAACTATAATCAATAAAATAAATTAATTCATTAAAAACTCAAGCAACAACACATTCTGGAGAGGATGTGGAGAAAGGGTAACCCTCCTCCATTGCTAGTGGTAGTGAAAACTTGTACAAACAATTTGGAAATCAATCTGTCACTTTTTCAGAAAATTGGGAATAGCACTACATCAAGATCTAGCTATACCCCTCCTAGACATATACCCAAAAAATGCCCCACCATTCAATAAGGACATTTGCTACACGATATTCATAGCAGCTTATTTGTAATAGCTAGAATATGGAAACAACCTAGATGTCCCTCAACGGAGGAATGGATACAGAAAGTGTGGTATATCTACACAATGAAATACTACTCATCTATTAAAAACAAGGAAATTATGAAATTTGCAGGCAAATGCATGGAACTAGAAGAGATCATCCTGAGGTAACCCAGAAACAGAAAGACAGACATGGTCTACATTCACTTACAAGCGGATATTTGTTGTATAATACAGAATAACCATCTACAGACCTAAGTAAGCTAAACACTAAGGAGGACCATAGGGAAGATGCTTAAATCTCATTCAGAAAGATGAACAGGATAGACACCAGCTGCAGTAGGAGAAGAAACAGGATGAGAGCCTACTACAGAGTGTCCTCTGAAAGGATCCACCCAAAAAGAGAACAAGCAGATGCTGGGACTCACGGCCAAACTTTGGGCAGAGTGCACAGAGTCATATGGAAGAAGAAAGGGGTAGGAATAGAGGGTAAGGTAGGGGACAGGAGCCCCACAAAGGAGACCAACAAAGCTAAAAGGTCATCCCCAGGGCTTCTGCAGAGACTGATACACCAAAGGAGGACAGTGCATGGGGAGGACCTAGACACCCTGCTCAGATGTGGCCAATTGGCAAGTCAGTCTCTGAGCGGATCTCTGAGTAAGGGGAACAGTGGCTGCCTCTATCAAGATCTCAGTTGACTGCTCTTTGATCACTTGCTCCTGGTGATTCAGCCTTGCCAGGCCACGGAGGAAGAGGATCCAGGCAGTCCTGATGAGATTTAACAAGCTATGGGCAGATGGCAATAGTGGAGAACTCCCCTATTAATGGGACTAGGGGAAGGGGCACAAAGGGTGGGACTGAATGGAGTTGAGGGAGGGGGCTTCAATTGGGATATATAATGAATAAATTGTGAAGAAAAAATATTAAAATTAAGTAAACAAAATATAATAATATAAAGAAGAAGACATACCTACAGGTATGGTTGACACCCTGTAGTGATAGCGATTTAGGTCATCAGCATTATTTAAACAGGTAACAGGCCATTTTCCAACTCTTGCTAGGGTGTTATATTACCTCTCTTAATGTCACCCTGTACAAAATCCTGGGTACTGATGCCATAGTTGTGAGTCTGAGGTCCTGCCCAATTTATTGCAGGGAATAAATCTCTTAACCTCTTCACCTGAGGAATTGCTTGCTTAATATTCTTTTTGTTTCCATATCCAAAGTTCACTTTTATTAAGAAACCATTAATTCATTCTCTTTTATGACATGAGCCACTGAGGATTATGTGGCTTTAAAATTATGCAGCTATAAAAAAAATGACCTTCAAAATGTATTTATAGTGTTTTTGTTTCTCGCTAAGCAAAGGAAACATGAATGGACGTCTATCTATATGAACTGTGGGACAAGAAACATACATATATTTCATCTATCTATCTATCTATCTATCTATCTATCTATCTATCTATCTATCTATCTATCTATCCATCCATCCATCCATCCATCCATCCATCTATCTATCTATCTATCTATCTATCTATCTATCTATCTATCTATCTATCTATCATCTATCTATCATCTATCTATCTGAAGCATCTCTTAAGTCATATTAACCTAAACTTTGAAAATTACAAAAGTTAAATAGAAATCTTTTTAAAAAGGTTTTTTAATTGTTAATGAAACTAGACACACAAAAATTTTTATTCCTTAGATAGTACCACTAGCCACCTGTCTGATGTTAAATGGCTAAAAATTAATATTCATTCAGCACTGTCATTCTATTTAAAATAGAGGCATGTGGCATAGTGTTGACAGAACTCTTTATTATTTGGCTAGCTTACATTTCCCTTAAGTTACAATTGTGTACACATTTAGCTCAAAAGAATAGAACCAGGGGGTCCTATATATATTAAAAGTGACTTTTCCTTCCAAGTACCCTTGAAGTGTTGAGTTTAAGGAGTGGTGAACATCTCTCCCTTGATCCCTTCTTCCCAAATGAGATTTTATTGTCTTCATTATGACCACATCAACTTTATTGCTGGTGATATAACACGAGTAGCCTCATAGCTGTACATCTTGTGGAGGGCAGCTGTTCTAATTTTATGTTTTGCAACGTGGGAGAAGCATACATTGAAATCATAGTATGCACAGGATGGTCAGTTTTTGATTTTACACCCTGACAGCTAACCAAGAATGTGTTCTGTAAAATGTGACTTTCCTTCCATGGGAAGACTAGGCATCCCACAGGCAGCACCATGCCCACAGGCAGACTCTCTAAGTAGCTGCTGAATGCCTTTTGGCTAAAGCTGGTTCAATCATGAGTCAGATACAAAAATAATTTTGTGAGGTGGCTGCCAGCGGTGACTGGCTGGCTGGGCTGTCGTAAGTTAAATATTAAAATTCATCACTGTTCTAATCTGCAGGGCTCTTGCTTTTGGTGGCAATGACTTGATTTATGCATCTACCTGTGTCTGCACTTAGCAGCTCCCAGAGGCTCTAATGTGTCATCAGCATAGACAAAATAGTAAAGGGGTAATAAACTGAAATTCTTCAGTTTAGGACACAAAGAATCCTGACAGGCATGTGACGGTGTTGTCCTACAAGGGCTGAGTGAGGGCTGTTTTGATTAATTTGGCATCAGCAGTTGACACCGGCTGCCCTGCATCTGATTCATCACAGTTCTGGAAAGATGCAGAGATTCTAGAACTTCCAAAGGAAAGTGTACATGGCTGTCTACTGAGCCTGAAGTCTGATTGCATTTGTCATTTCTAAGAATTCAGAGAAAAAGAACAGAAATTATAATGGTTGTTTTTTTCTGAATCAAATTCACACATAGTGCAAAATGTATTCATGTGTTCTTCTGTCAATGCCAACTTTTCAGATATATGTATTTTCATCTTTTTATTAAAAGTGTGTGTGTGTGTGCATCTTTTAAATTTTACCTATCTATATATTTATCTATTTATTTATTACACTTTATTCACTTTGTATCTCCACTGCAGTCCCCTCCCTCATCTCCTCCCAGTCCCACAAGCCCTCCCACTTCTCCCCATATGCCCTATTTCTAGTCTACTGATAGAACTTTTAAGAAAACGAAATATAAGGATATTTGCTAAATCTCTCCAAGTCCAAATGTTGCCATAAGCTCTTATTTTTACATTTTGAAGATCATTATCACTTTATGTATCAGTTATTTAGCCAAATCCAGATTCTGGCCATAAATAAAAATGGAAATTATGTTCAAATGTTTTCTAGATTGTACAGTTCTTTTGAAGTTGGATGACACAGTGTAGCTAAAGCCTGATGCATACCTTAAGGTAGATGAAAAAATGGAAAGTAGAAAGAAGAACAAATCCAGTGTCAAATCTTGGACTCTATAAAAAACATATGGAGATCCACATTACATGGACATCACACACACTGATATATAACTCATACATGTGTCTATAACTCCCTCAAACAGAAAATAAATGTCCATTAAGACACATGAGTCTGATGTGATAAGTCTCCCAAGCCAGGAAAACAACTGCACACAGATGGAAAGTGTATGTGACACATTCTTGCCTTAGATTGATGATAGGAACATCATCTCAGTGATTCAGTGACTATTTATTGTTGTATAGTTTAGGTCACATGGCTTTCATTATGAATTATAGACATTTGTTATGATTTTTCTATTTCTTTATTTTAGTGGCTTTCAAATATGAATTAAGTGTATGCTGAGATTTTTATTTTCTTTTACTAAACTTTAAACCATATACCATTGTTTCCTTTAAAAAATTTTATTGTATGCTTTTCAAATACTAGACATTTAGTTACTTTGTTTCATATTGTTGGCTCTATTATCATAATGTTTACAATTTATCAAAAGAAGCAATAAAATGAATCCCTGCTCCAAAAACTTTGAAAAATAAATAGTACCTGGCACTAAAAATATTTTTATGTATACACATCTATAAAATTACTATTCAAATATATTTATGTCTCTTTTTACAAAATATGTTAATTTAATGAATAATAAAAGAAACATTTCAAAAGTTCTAGGTGGCATTGAAAAGGGGGAATATATACTTATGGGAAAAAGAAAAAGTTAAAATCAAATGAGATTCAATGGTAGTCAAGTGGTTCAGACTAGAAAAATTAGTAATATAGTATATAAATGTTCAGGACAATTCCCTACCACCTAAGTGGTTTTCACTATCCATAGAATAACTACACTAATTTCAATTTAGCCAGCCAACAATGACTCCTTTCTGAATGCTGAGAAGAGCCAAGGAATTGTACAGGACACGAGATTAATTTCTGCTCATTCACTCTTGTGATAGAGCTCACTCTTCAATGCCCACAACATCTGCATGGAGTTTCAGAAGATCAGGGATGCTGGTGAAAATTCCATGCCTTTGTCTGTGTATCTCAAATTCAACTAATCCCGGGAAAAAAATGGCAGGGTCTGGAGACACCATACATCATCAGAATTTGTTTACCAAAGAGGAAATTCTATAGGGAAAATGGCAAAACACAAGTATTGTAGCTAATTTTGGATGCTGGGCACACCTGAAATAGACTGTATCAGAGAAAGATAAACTTCACTAACTTCATTCACACTTAATACTTCAGATCAAGTGGAACAGAAAAAGAAGCTGTTTCCAGCAAGGATGCTTTTGCCGTAAAGTCTGGGATTCTCTGGTTTTAAAAAGTAAACCATCTCTGGAAACTTTAAAGTCAGTAAAATATTCCTTTGATCTTGTTTTCATAAGCATTCTCTTTAGCCCAATCCCAGAAGTAAATTTGGCCTATGGTTTTTCTTTGCTGGAGTCCTTTCCCTGGTGGACACTGATATTTACAGGTCTGTCAGAGATTGTTACTGTGGATTATGTCCTGAGCCTGTTGTGTTCATTGCTAATGGATTTATGTTGCCTAAAGATACCAGAATGCTCAGTAGGAAATTGCTCTAACGGTTTTATTTTGGAGTTTTTATTTTTGTTATTTCTTGTATATATAGCAATAGACATTTTCATATGTTTTCCTGATCTCTGCTAGAACCCATCCTGTACCCTCCCAAGGGTTTATTCTCTCAAAACAGAAAATACTGTGGAACATCAACAGATAAATATCAAAATACCACCCCACCCACTTTCCCTATAAATTACAGTGTTAGGACCCAGCCAGGGTATTGATGAGTAACCTTCAGAGGAGATATATAAAGAGCAAAAAAAAAAAAAATTTTTGACAAAATGCTAGTGCATATTTCATGTTTGTAAGCAAATGGTTCCCTATGACTTTTGCGGCCAAGCAAAAATGGGTTTTTCTCTGTTTTTTTACTATAAGGCAAAAATATTCTGCCTTGGTACCTGTATGAATCACAGGTCACTTAATGTGCTGCCACATGTAACAAGACAAGCACAACAGGAAGACGTACAAGAAGCACTAAGTATGCAGAGTCCATCCGTGTACACCCTCTGGAACATTAGGAATGCAGAAGTAACTCTGTGTAGATTAAAACTAACCTTGACTCCACCTCCCCACAATCCCTCTCCCCAACTGTCATCGGTGAATTTACACACCCAGACTCCCAGCACACTCTCTTCAGTGGCTTATCTAATAAGCCACTCAGTAGAATCTGCTTTCTTCTTTGTCAAATACATAAAAATTGTACCACCAATAAAAAGTTCCCTTTACTGCTGCCTGCCTTTGCGTTCAGGTCTCCCAGTCCTTGCTGTCTTCATTGATGCCTTCAGCATCCCGTTAGAAGAAACATCTCTGAGAGTTTACATCATCATTATATTTCCAATAGTAACTCTGCTTCTTCTGCCTCTCTTGGGATCTTATCCTTCCTCTGGTTTTGTTCAATTTTAGTGTGTTTTTTTAAAAAAATTATATTTTTTATTTTATTATTAAAAAAGGAAATAACTATCCACAACATTATTAAACTTATATATGCTTGTATATCCTGCCCTGAAATTCCTCTTGGGCTAAAATTTTTCATAGGCATAATACATTTATCAACTGCAATAAATTAACACAGGTTGCATGTTATTAAAAATTAAATAAAAATATATAATACTCCTTTAAAAAGATGCACATTTTTGCTCTGAGATCTTAGCAAAGCACGCATAACAGAGTCTGCTATTCAATGTTCAGTTAAAAATTAGAATACAAAAAATGACCCTGAGATTTCACCTTACACTGACCAGAATGGCCAAGATGAAAAACTCAAGTGACAACACATGCTGGAGAGGATGTGGAGAAAGGGGAACCCTCCTCCATTGCTGGTGGGAGTATAAACTTCTACAGCCACATTGGAATTCAATCTGGCACTTCCTCAGAAAATTGGGAATAGTGCTATCTCAAGATCCAGCTATACTACTCCTAGGCATATATTCAAAATATGCTCAAGTTTACAACAAGGATATTTTCTCAACAATGTTCATAGCAGCTTTATTTATTTATATCCAGAATCTAGAAACAACCCAGATTCAACTGAGGAATGGATACAGAAATTGTTGTACATTTGCACAATGGAATACTACTCAGCAATTAGAAACAATGAAATCATGAAATATGCACACTAGAAAAGATTATCCTGAGCGAGGTATCCCAGAAGCAGAAAGATACATGGTATATACTCACTCATAAGTGGATATTAGACATATAACATAGGATAAACGTACTAAAATCTGTACATCTAAAGAAACTAAGCAAGGAGGAATCTAGGGAAGTTGCTGAATCCACCTTAAGAAAGGAAAATGGGATAGACATCAGAAGTGAGAGAAAATGGGGAACAGGACAGGAGCCTACCACAGAAGGCCTCTGAAAGATTCTACCTAGGGTATCGAAGCAGATGCTGAAATTCATAGCCAAATTTTGGGCAGAGTGCAGGGAATCTTATTAAAGAAGAGGGAGATAGAAAGACTTGGAGGAAATAGGAGCCCCACAAAGACCAACAAAGCCAAAAAATCTGGGCCCAGGTGTCTTTGCAGAGACCAATATTCCATCCAAGGACCATGCATGGAGATATCCTAGAATCCTTGCTCAGGTGTAGCCCATAGCAGCTCAGTCCCCAAGTGGTTCCCTAGTAAGGGGAACAGGAATTGTCTGACATGAACTCAGTGGTCGGCTCTTTGATCACCTACACTTGATGGGGTGGGGGACAGCCTTACCAGGCCACAGAGGAAGACAATGCATCCACTCCTGATGAGACCTGATAGACTAGGATCAGATGGAAGGAGAGAAGGACCTCCCCTATCAGTGGACTGGGGGCGGGGCATGGAAGGAAAAGAGGGAGGGTGGGACTGGAAGGGGACCTGGATGGGGCTACATCTGGGATACAAAGTGAATAAATTGTAATAAATAAACTGGAACATATATATATATATATATTTTTACTGTAAAATAGACCATGTTAGTTATATGACAGCCTTGTCACCTGGTCTAAAGCTACATGCTATGACAGGGTTCTCACTGGTGAGCTGGAGTATGAAAAAAAAACAATTAAAATTATTGATATCACATGAATATTTTAGGTAGCTCTCCATGACAAGTCCTAAAATGGGTGCAACTTGGATGTCACAATGTTGTCATCAGGCGTGCTTGCCCTGGGCTATGTCACAGGTAACATTTGATGCTTTTCGTTTCTGCCTCAGTCCCTTTGTTCTAATCATGGAGCCCTGCCTGTAAGAACATCCTTACAAGGCTTTACTAACACTAAGAATTAGAAGTGTACTACTTATGGTAAAAGAAATTATTCCTTCCAGATTTTTAAAAATACTTAAACAGTGTTTCTTAAAAATAGTGAAAGCAATAAAACTATGATTATACATGTATATGTGTATGTATTATTGCAAGTGTTTGGTAAAATGTGTGTGTGCATTCACATGTGTGTGGCTGCAGGTGTGTGTGACTCCATATGTGTTTGTGTCAGGGGTCTACATGTGATACATACATGTGCGGATGAGAGGACCACTTTTAAGAATTACTTCTCTCCTGTGGGGGTGAGGAATCAAATTCAGGTCATGAGGCTTGCAGGGCAATTGCTTTTACATAATAAACTATCTCACTGAGCCTAGAGGGTTATTTTACTTGTTTTGATTTTTCTCTTACAAAAGATGGACTCTCTGAAGGACTGGGATTGGAGACATGGCTCAGACTCAACTACGCAGGGCTCACGGGGCTTATAGAGAGTGACTCAGCAGCCAGGTGCCTACCTGGGTCTGCATCAGGCCCTCTGTGTATATGCTGTGGTTCTTTAGCTTGAGGTTTTTATTGCACCCTTAAAAATCAGAGTGGTGGTGTTTTTGACTCTTTTGTCTGCTCCTGGACCTTTCTCCTTCTACTGGGTTGCCTCATCCATCCTTGATAGGATTGTGCGGGGCTAATCTTAGTGCATGCTGTCATGCTGAATTCAGTTGGTATCACTGGGGCACCTGCTGTTTTCTAAAGGGAAACAGGGGAGGAGCACATCTGTGGGAAAGGTGGGGGAGCAGGAGGAGTGGTGGGAAAGAGGCTGACGTAGGGATCATACTGTGAGCAAAGAATAAATAAAAAATGAAATGTAAAACCACTGATATGTAAGGTGAAACGTAGTTAAGAATGAGAATTGTTCTTGCAGAGAACAACATCTCCCAGCAATCACGTTTGATGGTTCACAACAACCTGTAACTCCAGCTCCAGGAAATCTGACACCACTGGCCTCCATAGGCACCTGCACGCACATGTACTTATGCCCACACATACTAATTAATATACAGTAAGTAAAGTAATCATTAAGAAAACAAAAAGCTATTCAATCAAGGAAGCTTTCATGTACTATACAGAATAAGTGAAAAAAAAAAAACCAAAACAAAACAAAAAATACAACCAAAAAACCCCGAAAACTCAGTATTATTTTTCTTCTTTTTATTACAGAAAAGGCCGAACTTACTTGGCTTTTGACATTTAATCTAAGATTTGGTGGTCTTGTAAAGATGACGTAGGTGGGAAATCATGCCTGGTGTTTAGGAGGGAACTTGTGGTCATATGTCAACCAAGATAATAGATAAAGAAGGCTACCAGAGCCAGGCCTGATCATTGTACAGCAACCCTCTACAGGATTATCATAAGAAGCATTGTTTACCATTGTAGGTAAGGGCAAAATATTTATCTGATAAGGAAAGTATAAAATCTAGTGAGAGGCTCTACTGCTTCTATTCTAAATGGCTCTTCTAACTGTATAAAAGTTCACTGAGTTGTAGTCTACTTCGGTTCTGGTTAATTTCAGGGTTTGTGTATGTTTATGTGTTCTATGTGCAAGCTTTTTTTTAATAATAAAAAGCTTACCTGAAAACATACAAAAAAGAAATATCTCAAGCTCTGATAATGTACAGGCCTCCTCCTAAGGCCAGCCTCCTAAAAGTTCCATGACCTCCAGTCAGTGCCTGCCAGTGTGCCAAGACTCTTATCTCAGTGGAGCTGTGGCAGTGCTCATTCTGCATCCAAGGGTTTCAACACTTCAGGATTTTAAAATTGTCCTTGTGAGCCGGTGCCCATACATACGAGACTACCTTTGTGTATGGGCTGTATGCAGAACATTCCCTCTCCTAACAGCTTTGCCCTCTGTCTCGCAGCATCATGGTTAAGACTTGGACATGGGTGAAGATGATCAATCCTCATTTAGAAAGACAAATGGGATGTGCATTGAATGTATGACAGGAGTCTACCGCAAAAGGCATCTGAAAGACTCTACCTAGCAGTGTTTCAAAGCAGATACTAAGACTCATAACCAAACCTTGGCAGAGTGCAGGGAATCATGAAAGAAGGGGAGTTAGTATGATATGGAAAGGATAGGAGCTCTACAAGGACCAAATATATCTGGGCACAGGGTCTTTTCTGAGACTGACACTCAACCAAGGACTATGTATGAATGTAACCTAGAACCTCTGCTCAGATGTAGCCTGTGGTAGCTCAGTAACCAAGTAGTTTTCCAAAGTAAGGGGAACAAGCACTATTTCTAACAGGATCTCAAGGGCAGGCTGTTTGATTCCCCCCCCCCCAAGGGGAGGAGTAGTCCTGTTAGGCCACAGAGGAGAGCTTTGCAGCCAGCCCTGAAGATACCTGATAAAACAGGGTCAAATGAAAGGGGAGAAGGTCCTCCCCTATCAGTGGACTTGGAAAGGGGCAGGGAGGAGACCAGGGAGGGAATTGGGGAGGGGGAGGAAATGAGGGAGCGGGATACAGCTGGGACACAGAGTTAACAAATTGTAACTAAAAAGAAAAATAAAAATTAAAAAAAAAAAAAGATTTGCTGGGAGCTGTGTAATTTCATTTTGTCTCAACGCCACAGTGAAATTCAGTATGTCTGCCACATTGCATTTAGCTTGCTTTTTTGCCTGCAGTGGCCATGAATGGAATTTACCATGTTCTCTTTCCAAGAGTCTGTACTGCAGTACTTAGAACAGTTAGCATGTTGATTCCGCAGCTACTACTTCTCTCTCCTAGAAAGATAGAATTTTAAACTCTAGGGAGAACATAACCAAATTGAGAAATGAGGCCTTGGCTCAGATAGTAAGATCTCACCTTTGAAGAGGTCCAGAGGGAAATTAAAATTTTCTAAAGAACAGGTCTGAAAGCTGCTTACCTTTAGGTCATTTGAAAGAAAAGTAAGGGAGAATGTTATGCCTGTCAGAATGACTTTAGAACCCACTCCTGATTCTGTGACAATCAAGTTAACAATGTGGAAATAATACTCCATGTAGGCAAAAACCTGACCAGGTTTTACTTTTTTCTTTCTCTTTCATATGTGTCTTCATTTTGACCAACCTGTTATTTTCTATATTTTGCATATGTCATTATTTCTAATTTATATTATCAATTAAAAGCTTTAAAAAACTTACTATAGTCATAACATATACTTTTAAATTATTTTAAAATGATATAGACTCTACCCTGCAGGGTATCAAAATAGATGCTGAAATTCATAGTCAAACTTTGGGCAGAGTACAAGGAATCTTATGAAAGAAAAGAGAGATGAAAAATCTGGAGGAGACAGGAGCTCCACAAGGAGAGTAACAGAACCAAAAAATCTCGACACAGAGTTGTTTTCTGAGACTGATACCACAATCAAGGACCATTCATGGAGATAACCTAGAACCCCTCAACAGATGTAGCCAATGGCAGCTCAATGTCTCTTACATTAACTGATTGGCCTGCTCTTGATCACCTCCCTGTGAGGGGGAAGCAGCCTTACCAGGCCACAGAGCAAGACCATGCAGCCACACCTTCTGAGACTTGATAGACTAGGATCAGATGGAAGGGGAATAGGACCTCCCCTATCAGTGGACTGGGAAAGGGGCATGGGCAGAAAAGAGAGAGGGAGGATGGGATTGGGAGGGGAAAAGGGATTGAGCTACAGGTGAGATACAAAGTGAATAAACTGTAATTAATAAAAATAAAAATAAAACATATGAAATGATATATCTATACATTTATAAACACTGTAGAACTCATAAAACTTTTAATAAGATTTAGAAAATGAATTTAATTAATACTGTCATAAAATTTGTTTCTCCAAAGACCTGAACATATTACAATAATACACACTTTTCTCCTCTTTGGGTTTTCAGCATGAAATATTTTACACTGTTGGAGATGGCTTACGTTATATTTAGTAATGCTGCTTATTTTTCACTTTAATTTACAAACCCCAACATTCAAAGAGAATTGATTTATGTATGTGAATGAAAATTTAAAAAAACACTTTTAATTTTTTATTTTATTGTTGTGTTGTGATGTATTTTTTAAATTAAATTTCATTTTATTAATTACACTTTATTCACTTTGTATCCCCCCCCATAACACCCCCTTCTCCCCTCCTGGTCCCACACTTCCTCCCCCTTCTTCACACATGCCCCCCCCCCCAAGTCCACTGATAGGGGAGGTCCTCCTCTCTTTCCTTCTGATCTTAGTCTATCAGATCATATCAGGAGTGGCTGCATTGTCATCTTCTGTGGCCTGGTAAGGCTGCTCCCTCCTCGGGGGTGGGGGGGGTGATCAAAGAGCAGGCCAATCAGATTATGTCAGAGGTAGTCCCTCTTCCCATTACTATGTAACCCACTTGGACACTGAACTGCCATGGGCTAAGTGGGAAATAGTAAGATCTGGAAAAAAACAGGAACCCCACAAGGAGACCAACAGAACCAGAAAATATGAACACAGGGGTCTTCCCTGAGACTCATACTCCAACCAAGTACCAGGCATGAAGTAACCTAGAACCTCTGCACAGATGTAGCCCCCTGCCCCCCAAAAAAACTTTTTGTGTGACTTTGTACATTTGGTCTTGCACATGGATGGTATGATCATAAATATCTGCTAATATTGGTCACTTAACTAAAATTTCCTAATTGGAAAGCCATAAGAATAAGTTCCACAAACAGCAGTATGTCAAAGGAAAGGGAAGAAATACCTCTTAGTCAGTATGTTCACATTAGAAGCTCGCTGTAAAGATAAGAAAGAATTTTAAAAAGCTGCCTATTCTAGGGTCACTTTCCTCTTCCAATGCACCCCAGGTTGTCTCAATGTGATATGAAACACAGGTGAGTAAATGGTTCCTATGTAAAAAGAAAAAAATGCCACCAAGTTTTTTCATTCTACCAACACTGTGATGCAAAACTCTAATCACAACTGTTGAGGAGTAACACGGAAACAAAGGAAAACCTAGACTCCAGAAATACAATGTCTGGAAACTGTGAGATAAACTCAGTGTTCAAAATAGAACAATTGATGGTTTGGTATTATAAACCTGATTATTTAGGAACATTATGCAAACTGTATTAAGGACTCCTGATTATTATTTTAGTAGCTTATAAACTGGGCTTTATTTATTTATTTTTTGGAAACAAAAATAGTAGTAAAGATAATTACTTCCAGGTGAAGCCACTGAAGATACTAAAAATGTCTAGTGTAATGAGAAGATTGTATTGTATGTTTCTTACCTTTTATGACTGTTTTCTTTTGGTCTGTCTTCCAAAAGATTGTGGGCTTAAAACTTGTTCTGCAGTGTGGTGATCTGAATGGTGGGACCATCAAGAAGTGTGGCTCATAGGAGGAATGGAGGTCGCTGTGAGTTGTTCTGGGGAAAGACTAAGAGTGGAACCACAGTGTGTGTTCTCAGAACACTGAAATTAAAGAACCACACTGGCCATGTGATCTCTCCCTACTGCACATGTTCCTACAATTGTCTTTGCAAAACTGATATGAAGCTGGAGGCATACCCTTGACCAAGAAGGTCATTGCTTTATGGACTCTAAAATGCTGCCCGGTCTCAGGCATTTTATTATAGGAAGAGAGCAAATCATCAGAGTAACGAAGTGCAGTGGAGGAAATGGACAATATCAGATTAATTTCTCTGCTTTATTCTTTCTTCATCATGAAATTCCAGGGGCCTCATTCTGAGTCTGTTTATCAGGGGTTGACAACAGAATCTTGCCTGGATTTATAAAACATTGAGTCCAGACTCTTGTTATCTTGCTATTTACCAAAGTGCAATCTACCACATAAAAAATTTAGCATATATGAAAATGAATCAGACTCTAGTCCACTTGGCTGTCTCAGTAGTTATCCAAAAGAACAATGTGTTTACTTTAGAAGAGAAGGAAGTCCTAGAAACTGAATCTTAATCAAAGGCACTTGGGTTCGGTCTCATCTCATATACTACAAGCTGTATAATGAGAGTCTACATTTTTACAGAGAGAGTATTTTGATTAAATTTTATCAAAAAAGTAATTACAACATAATTTTTCTTTTTTAAAAAATTATTAATTACAGTTTATTTGTTCTTCTATCCCAGCTGTAGCCCCCTTCCCTATCCCCTCCCAATCCCACCCACCCTCCCTCTTCTTCTCTTATGCCCCTCTCCCAGTCCAATGATAGGGGAGGTCCTCCTCCCCTTCCATCTGACCATATTCTATCTGGTCTCATCAGGACTGGCCTCAGTGTCTTCCTCTGTGGACAGGTAAAGCTGCTCCCTCCTCAGGGGGAGGTGATCAAAGAGCCAGCCACTGAGTTCATGTCAGACAGTCCCTTATCCTTTTACTAGGAAACTCACTTGGACACTGACCTGCCATGGGCTATGTCTGTGCAGGAGTTCTAGGTTATCTCCATGCATGGTCCTTGGTTCGAGTATCAGTCTCACAAAATACCCTTGGGCCCAGATTTTTTTGGTTCTGTTACTCTCCCTGTGGAACTGCAAGTGCCCTCCAGGTCTTTCTATCTCCCCCTTCTTTCATAAGATTCCCTGCCCTCTGCCCAAAGCTTGGCTATGTGTCTCATCGTTTGTTTTGGCCCCTGCTGGGTAGAGTCTTTCAGAGGCCCTCTGTGGTAGGCTCCTCTCCTGTTCCCTGTTTTCTCCCTCTTCCCATATCTGTCCCATTTGCCTTTCTAAGTGAAGATTGAGCATCTTACCCAGGGTCCTTTTTCTTGATTAGCTTCTTTAGGTGTACAGGTTTTAGTATGATTATACTATATTATATGTCTAATATCCAACAGAATGTTATATAATATTATTTTCTAATATATATGTAACAAACCCACTGAAATTTCACTGAATGTATAATACTTATAGTAAGAGAATAAGAAATTAATATCCCATGAAATATGTTTTTTAGTATTAAGTAAAAATCCTGCTTTAATTTATGTAAGAGTTATTGTTTATTTCGGTGACTTCCAACAGTAACTACTACACTAATTGGAAATATTAACTTTTATATAATTCAATTTAGTTGATCAGAGAGTTTTGCTGATAATGAAACAATGTAGAATTTACTTTGGTTTGAAAATAAGAAAATCACTAGTGATGAAAATGTTTTTTTTTCTTATTAAAAACTCGATTCTGAGTTTAATAAATTTCTCAACATCCTAATATTTTCTTAATTTGAAAACTACAAATAAAACATGAGTATATATGTAAACCCAGGATCTCTTCTGAAATAAATTTCAGAATCATTTTATGAATAACGCTATGGAGAAAATATTAAAGTTTTCTTGTATGCTAATATATTGCTTGGAGTAAGGTCCCACTCTGTTCTTTCAAATAAGATGACAGGTGCAGTTGTCACTTGGAATTTGGAAACTGTGTGTCAGGAGCAGACATCAATCACAGTGTGCCTGTCATGGTTCAGCACAGGAAAACCCATTAAGGAAGATTAGCTTAGTTGTCAGTTCATTGTGGAAAACAGAGAAAGTTAGAGTTTTTCTGTTGCGAAAACAGGCTGTCTGAGCATGGAAACAGATTGGTAAGAAAACAGTATGTTTTTGAGCATTTGATGAACACCCATTTATGGGTGTTCATTGCAACTGCATAAAGAACTAGAGGCAGAGATTTCCAGAAATAAAACAGAAAATAAAATAGAATAAAAATCAGATTCCCTCCACACTCACATCATGCAGGCAATGGAATAGAAGATCCTTTTTCTTTAGTTTTCAGTGTTGACTGTAGAAAGAGTCTTGGAGCAATTGAAGAAGAAGTAAAAGAAAGAAAGAGCGAAAGAAAGAAAGGAAGAAAGAAAGGAAGGAAGGAAGGAAGGAAGAGAGAGAGAAAGAAAGAAGAAAGAAGAAAGAAAGAAAGAAAGAAAGAAAGAAGAAAGAAAGAAAGAAAGAAAGAAAGAAAGAAAGAAAGAAAGAAAG